>NC_055969.1:11226872-11266872 GCF_018492685.1 Alosa sapidissima
GAGAATGAAAACAGACAATGAGAGCAAAAAGAGCGAGCACAAAAGGCCGCAGAATGAGTCTGTGTGTGGATGAGGAGGTGAGACACAGGGAAACAAAGCAGGAGAGAATGCAGAAAAAATATGTGTGTGTAATGTGTATGTGCACCCATGCATGTGTGTGTATGGGGGAGGGGTGTCTGTGTGTGTGTGTTTGTATGTGTGTGTGTCTGTGGGTTTGTGTGTGTGTGTGTGTGTGTGTGTGTGAACGTGTGAGTGTGTACTGTAAGCCTCAACCTGGCACCACCCGGCTCCATAATCTGTCACGCAGGTCTGAGGTGGCATTGATAGCAGCCTGTAATCTGTCATGATGCACAACTGAGCTCCAGCTTCAGCCCCAGTCTCCTACAACCCCCCCCCCCCCCCCCCCCCCCTCCCTCCCACCCACCAACCTGCCGCCTGCAGCCGCGACCCCTCCAGTGGGCTTTAGGGTGCTGCTGCCTCAGCCATCCCATCCCATCACATTCCACCCGCTGGGATTAGAGGATTACGCTGGAGACGCTGGAGCCTCTCTGGGCCCTCGTTCCTGCAGCCTAAGTAGCACTGTTTGCCACGAAAAGTCAAACGGCAGGCATATTGATGTTCCGCCCCGACCAGACCTCAGCTTGACAAATGGACGCGTGTGTGCGCGGCTGTATACATCCGAGTGGAGATCTCGTCTGGGCAGTGTATGATGGAGAGTGCAGGAGCGAGGCGAGGTCCCTGGCAGAGTCGGACCACGACGGAAAAAGAGAGGGCTTAAGTGTGAGAGCATGCTGGTTATATATAAGGAATATCCCCGCACTACATGAGTACTTATGCAAATGCCTCCTAAGCCTAGGATAAACTGGACCGATACAGAGAGAGAGAGAGAGAGAGAGAGAAACTTACAGGATGGACAACAGAGCAAAGCAAAGTCAAGCTCTTGTTCTAGGAAAGAAAAGAAAAAAAGAGGTTTTCTTCAGACTCTTGGCAGCCAAGCAAAGCGTAGATGTTTGGATTAGGCTTGGAAAAGATGATGGGAGAGAGAGAAGGCCAGATAGAGAGAGAGACAGAGGGGAGGAAGAGAGAAAGAGAGGGAGAATCTGAGGCGTAGGAAATCTTTTGCTGAACCCATGCTTTTAGAGAAAAGTGACGGCCCTCCATAATTTCATGGTGCAAATTTTCTGGCTTAATGTGCTTGGTGCGTTTGTGGGACTTGTGAGGCAAGACCCCCCCCCCCCCCCCCCCCCCCCCCCAAACACACACACACAGACACACACACACACCTCCCCCTCCTCAGAGAGAGAGAGAGAGAGACGAGGGTGCCCGATACGAGTACATTTAAAATATTTCCTGGAAACGCCAAGCACCGCAATTTATTATCTATTGCAAAATATATGCTTCCCCTCGGTCTTGTGGTGCTGCAATTTATGCGCACTCACAGGAATATATTTCTTCGCGCCTTGGACTAGCAGTGATGTTAATTTCTTCCTCTACTGATTGAATTAGTACTAGATGACCATGTTACTGTGTAGGGTTTGTTTTATGCGCGCAAACCACAGACAGTATAAATGGCTCAAACTTGCTCAACGACCCTGAGCACCCGGCCCTGACATGTTGACCCAGTGCTCCGCTGGCCCTTCCGAATGCCCCATTGTCTCACCCTGACCCCCAGAGGTCACGGCCTCCTTTCCAGGATATAGTCTGATGGGAGTTAGTGTTAGGAAAGCAGCCATTGTGTGCCTGAGCTGCACGGTCAGATGTAACCCGTATCCTTGGCATAGGATCTCTCTCAGTAATTGCTGGTGTAGCTCATCATTCCAGAGCATGAATGAGAGGTGCTCTGATTGTGACCTGCAATGCATCTGTACATACATAGTGACTACCCCCCCCCCCCCCCCCACGCGTCTCCCCTCCCGAAAACAACCTACTCTCCATTTCCATCTCCTTTCCAGTGGTGATCTCTGCCAATATCGCGCTGGATATAAGAGGGGAAATTGCTTTCCTGTGCTTGAAGGGTGCTATAGCATTGCAATCTGGTGCGAGTTAACGGGCCGAGAGAGACAAGGAGAAGCAAATCACGTCCTATTTGCAGGGGCATCGCCAATGATACCTGTCTGTCAGATTACTATCATAAACAGACTCAATGTAGTGGAAATACAGTGTTTTTTTCCTGATCCCTTGTCAGCCTCCGACTTACGCTGATAAGGTGCCGCAATGGGTGGCTGCTCAAGCACGCCGCTCTAAATGTTGATATCAGCCAGCACATTTAAGTCCCAACACTTAGTACTCACTTCATCTGTGCCACTTACTTTTCACTTCAACAGACCATTACTCATATCTTCAGCGCCAGTTGCTGGGACGGTATTAAAAGCACTCCCTCACCATATGTATAAATCCAACAGTGCCTGGCAGCCTCTGAGGGTGAGCTTTTTGAGTGGATGACTTTTTTGAATTGGGAGAAATGTGGCCTTAGCTGTGGCAGTGGCACACTCTTTTCTTCTGTCGATTCTCTTCTTCTCCTGCCTTTTTTTCTTTTACTTTTCTTCTTCTATCATGTGATTAGCTGACCCCTCGCTTTGATCTGCCGCTGAAGATCGTCTCATGCTAAGCTCTGTCCTAATGGCTCAGTGGAGTGTTCCTCGTCTTTTACCACCTCGCTGGGCCCTGTTGGCGATGGCAGCTGCTCCCCTCCCTCCCTCCCTTCCTTACATGTACTCAGGGTCTCGGATTGATTCAGCCTGCAGTGCCTCCTCCATCTCGATATACCAGTGCTAGAGGGCCAAGGTTACCCAACACCGAATATTTGAATTTTCTGTCCGAGATTGAGTTGAATTCTTAACTCCCTAGGCCGACAATGCTGTTTTCTTTTGTCTAACAAAAACCTGACGTTTGCTTCTACAAGTCCTTGATGCTTCTGTTCCTTATAAATTCACAGACGTCTCTTGGTTCTGTGGTCATAAATGGCTGTTACTATGAAAATTAAATATGAATGAAATGGTACAATTTGGCAAAGAAAAATCATTTCCTGGGCAGTCTGTCCTCGCCCCATGTTTTGAACCTGTGAAAATGCATGAGCGGCTGGGAGAGAGTCTGTGATGGATGAGGACTGCCAATGCAGTGGTTGTTTTATGATTACTGCTAATGTACAGCACTTTCATCTCTTAGCCTTGCGTTTTCCATGTTTGACACAAGGTTTGTATATAAAGCATAAAGCATAGGCTCAATCGTCGGCGCAATTTACTTCATAAATAAGACTAAAGAAGTAGAGAACACTATGGCGTACAGGAGACTATAGGAGGGAAGTGGTCAAAGTGTACAGACAGATAATTCTTCCGTTGACGCTCTGTCTCTCCGCTCTCCATTTTTTTAAGCGTGGTAGGCTACTCCTGTCGCTACTGTAGACACATACGTCTCATAGCAACCTACAGCACCACTTTGCAGAAATTAGTCAACTCCTCACAGTCTTAGTACTAGCCTAATTACAGCGCAGCATTACACAGTTGTTTTCATTAGCGAGTTATTTAGACACCGAGGAGGGACTGGAGACAGAAGAAAACATGCACCTGACAAACAGGAAGACCGCATAAATGTTGACGTTTTAAGCAAGCCTGCAAACCCGGTGTATTTCCCTTCATAGTTAATCACTCCGCTGCTTTGCATCTGCAAATATCATTAGCACGTAGCTTTCCAGCTGCGCAGAGCACACCGTCAGTACTTAAATATTGACTCTGTAGATGCAAAGCCATGTCTTCTATTAAGGGAGGACTTGTCTATGTGACTCTGCAAGTATAGCTCGATATTTATGTCTTCACACCCACGCCCTCAGTGTTCTACTGAACATCAGATGCGGTGATATTATAGAGGTGATTTAAAGTTCATGAATTTAGACTTTTTAAAGTAAAAAGTAAACCTGACCTGTCAGTAACTCTTATGCATGCTCACATTACTGATCTGGCTAGTTCCCTCTCCTTTGGTGAGGCAGTCCAAATGTCACATGTCAGCCACCAAATGACTTTAATGGTGTCTGCTCATGCTGAAACTGAGCAGGTGTCTCAAGCCTGTAGAACCCCACCAACTAAGCCGCAGTCCTTTATTCTTTCTCCTCCTCCCTCCGCCCTCCTGCATCCCTCTCTCTTTTCTCTTCCGTCCTCCGACACCCACTCTTCTCTCCCTCTGTCCCCCTCTTGCTCTGTCTCTCAGTGAGCTGGGCACCGTGAAGTGTAAGGGTTGAATAAACTGACCCGAGTGCAGTGGGAGATTAGACGAGGCCTTTTGAGGCAGACGAGAGGCTCGGGCCACGAGGACGCGGCTGGCTAAGCCGGGGAGCACATGAGGCCGTTGCTGCCCCTGCATGCACTCCGCTGAAGAGCTTGGGGGGTCCAGACCTCTGGCCTCGCCGTGTCGAAGGCCACAGAGCTTCCGTGAACGTTACAGGCCATTAGTGTGCGGGTCACAGTTAATAAGGACCTTCCTCCGCTTCAGTAACACGCTCCGAGCTTGTGGAATGCTGTGGCTGTGCCCATGTCGACACAAGAAGGCTGTCCGGCTAATTATCGGCATATAATTGCAATTCAAACATTTCTTTACTTGACTTAGTTTTGTTGTTTGTATATAGTTATCGGCCATTTGTGTGTGATTTGTAGAGATAATTAAGAGCAGTCCAGTCATGGGAGCCACAACCATGTGGGAGCACTGCTGCTAATCTTCCACCAGGGGGTGCTGTCCATGCTGCGCCGTGTCACTGTGGTTCATGACATAATTTTTTGGTTTCTCCCAGGCGGGTCCCGGGGGACAGATGTGTCAGCTCAGTGGCACAGGTGATCCAGGACTCGCTGAAGTTGCAGGGTGGGGCTCCAGAGAGTGCCCAGAGGTGCAGTGGGCTCAGCCCAGGACTGAGTCATGCAGAAACCCCTACAACAGAGACCCTGGACTGGGGGGAATTCTGAAGGGAAGAATTCAGTTCCTCTCCTACTTTAGCTTTTCTGCATCAGCTTCTGTCCACTTGTGAATGGCAATATAACATCATGTAGAGAACATCTACTCATGAAATATTTTCCACAAATAAAAACACCATGAAGACAAGCAACTTAACTTCAGCTCACCCATGCTTTGAATTAGAGTAAATTTAGCCTGAGTAACTGAGCTAATTACTCTTTTGGTGCAAAGAATTAACACCAATCAGCCAAATCAGGTGATGGAACCCAACATTACAGACTTTACCTTGTTTTCAGGCACCCTCCCCACCCATGCTCCTCAGACTGTCTTCCAGGGAATCAGAGCCGAAATTCCCCTCATAATCCTTCCCAGGGTCTGGAACCCCACGGCTAAACTAAACCCTGACTGCTGGGAGGGCACATTCTGTGTGTTTTAAACACTCGTCGGAGTCCATAAACATAAATTACACTTCAGCTGACACAGAGAGGATCCACGGAGCTCTCTTGTTCTCTCCCGCGCCTTAAGTCTGTCTCGTGTTGTCCTGCATCTCTGTTCTGTGTCAGAGGTTGATGTTTGGAAAGGTTACATTTTGGACAGATAAGACTATACAGTGCTATGCTTTATTAATGGCAAGATTTGATGTATTCTTTCCGCAGAGAGAGCATATCAGATGGCTGGAATCAATGCAAAAAATAAACTGTGATTAGGTCAATGCCACAATGCCCATTGTACAAGCCATCCATCAATAAACTCATTGATCTCTGTGGCTGTGCCAATAGTTAAATGATTACAGAGTCAGAGCTTGTTCTGTCTCTCAATCTGGTATTCTGTCTGCCTTTGAGAATGCTAGTGTTTGCCTTCCCTGTTTCTCAAGCAATAAAAGCTGATTGCCTGTAGTGTGTTAGTATAGCTTATCTAAATTAGCCGCTCTCAGACTGCTTAAAGGTCTCTTTGACACATGTATTTCCCTTGTCCAGGTGGGGTTGTGTTGTCAAACTTTTATTTGGTCACTTTATTGATGGCAGTTTCTCTCATTCATTAACGAAACACAAACATTTTAAGCCACCACCCCCAACACACACACACACTCTCTCTCTTTCTCTCTCTCTCTCACACACACACACACACACTCTCTTTCTCTATCTCTATCTCTCTCTCTCTATATATATATCTCACACACACACACAGTCCCGTCCACTCTCTGTAATCAGATAGGGTTTTCTCTGTATGATCTTCATCTTTATTTCAGCTTTTCTTTTTCTCTGCACTCACTGTCTCTCAGCTCGTCTTTGTTATGCATCCACATGCAGACATAAATACATATCTCTCTCTCTTTCTATCCCTCCACCACACACACACACACAATTCTATCCACTATGTAATCAGATAGGGTTTTTCTCTTTGTGATCTTCATCTTTGTCAGCTTTTCTTTTTTTTCTGCACAAACTTTTTGTTATACGTCCACATGCAGACATAAATACATATCTCTCTCTCTCTTTCTATCCCACACAAACACACACAAATGCAGACACACAGACACACATACACACACACAGACACACACACACACACACACACACACACACACACACACACACACACATGGTCCCGTGTAGCTTAACCCAGGCCCCTTCTGACACATTGAGCATAATGGATTGTTTGAGAAGTAACATAAACAGGTAGGGGGGACCTAAGGTGGAGGAATGTGAGTTGGGTCAGTGCCTGTGATTTATGGCCTCCTATGACAAATTACCTCCTCTTTCTCTCTCTCTCTCTCTCTTTCTCTCTCCTTTTCTCTCTCCTCTTTTTTTTCTCCTGGACCAGGTCAGTTTGTAATGATCGGATCCATCTGACTGAAGAGCAGCGAAGTAATCTGTGGACTCAGCTGTGACCCGGGCGACCTCACACCTACTGGCGCGGAGGGAGCCACAGGGTTTGTTTAATCTGACCCTCCCTCTCTCCTTAATGCTATCACTCCGTGGACATCCCCCTCTTCAGCCCCACCACACTCACTGGACCAAAGGAGCGGTAGTGGTGGTGTGGGTGGTGGGGACAGATTTCAGCCTGAGGAAGGCACCAAAAGAAGAGAGAGAGAGACAGAGAGAGAGAGAGAGAGAGAGAGAGAGAGAGAGAGAGAGAGAGAGAGAGAGAGAGAGAGAGAAGGAAATAAATAAAAAAGAACGCCAGTTCAGAGAGGTGTCAGATGTATCAGCCTCCTCCCGTGTACCAGCTTTGACTCGAGTGATTTTTTTTTTCTTCTAGATTGTCTTTTTTTCGCCTGAGAGAAATATTTCTCTGATGGAGTTCCAGCACAATGAACAGCTTGAGATGCCTTTCCACCCACATGCCTTTTCTCACTACCAAACAAACAAACAAACAAAAAAACAACAAACAGACAGACAGATAGCGGAGGGCATGTGTCATCGAGGGCTGCTGTTTGGAGGTTGATGGGCCGGTCATCAGACCTTGTCATTGAATTAAGGGATCATGCTAATCTAATCTGCCGCCCATCTGTACGGTCACACAGGGCTCTGGGACTGAACACCGAGGGGAGGCGGGAGCCGGTGGAGGTGGAGGTGGAGGTGGAGGTGGGGGTCTGATGCGTCCACTGCACCACCACTCTTTCCTGATGAGAAACCTCACCGGTTTGTTTAAAAATCCAGCACAGCCCCTCGGGAGAGATTCAGGGAATGACAGTGTCACTTCCCGCAAACAAACACATTCACTCAGGCATTCCAGCACTCAATCAAACACACACACACACACACACACACACACACACACACACACACACACACACACACATACACACACGAACACACACACACACACACACACACACACACACACACACACACACACACACACACACACACAAAGCCACATAAGGCCAGAGCAAATGTGATTTATCAACAGCGAGAACATCATGGCTGATCTAATCATGGCTCTAGATTCATTCAGTCCTGTGGAATTTATTAAAGCATGGGACGCACATCCATTCCTTTCCACATAATATTAATCAGGCATGCATTTCCCATGACACTCGTCATAAATATGTCATCCCTACTTGGAAAATAGGCAAGCTGTGGTTGCACGATCACACTGCACTGTGATGTATTGCATTTCATTTCTGCGAGAGCTCAAATATTGTTTTTTCTACCAGGCTCAGGCAAACACCTCAGAAGGAAAGTCTAATTGGCCAGGCTCTCCGTAGGGACACCTAATTGATATCAGAGAAGCCGGTGCTATTCTCCGTTGTGCATGAACGGCGAGGTTTCGGCTGTGGAGATTAAGGGATGCGTCTGCCAAACGAGGCAAAAACCTGCGACGGGCTGTTTTCCCGCTCTTGGTTCGATCACGGTAATTACGTCTGAGGGGATGGGAGCATGTGAGGACCGGATCTTTACGTTTTACTTCTTCTTCTTCTTCTTCTTCTTCCTCTGCTCCTCTGTGGCAATGGAGGGAGTTTTCACCGCAGCTCCTGTCTGCTTACGCGTCGCTGAGCACGTTTGCCAGGGCGCTGCCATGCTCCTGACAGGGTCGTCCGATACAATCCGATCCCCAATTACCACCTAATTAACTTAACTGAGCTGAGGCTGTCTCTGTACGAGTCTAGTGACTTTGACTGGAAGAGCCTATACCTTTTTTTTCCTTTTCACCCTCTGTGAAGACTCCAAGCCGGCTTTGTCACAACTAGGTCCCTTTCAAGTTCTTGATTAATTACAACTCAAACAAAGTAAACACTGTAAATGCACTGTCTAAATAAGTCGCCTCACTCAAAAGCAGCTGGTAGCAAACTCACACATGGAGTCTAGTAATGGCGCCTGTGTTACATGTATTGCGATCCATGCTGTGTTCTTATAAGACAGTTTCCACATAGTCAAAGGTAAGCTGTTAGGTCCCGTGTATTTGGTTTGGGCCGGTATCCATGAATTTTTTCCTGAGGTCTGCCGTGCATTCTCCCATCGTGTCTTTGACATGTATACCTCCCCACACTCACGACGCCATGTCAGAACCACTAACTATCAGACTAAATCGCTTGTCTTCATACAGACATGGCAACCTAACGGCTCCTATGGTTATTCCTGGCAGCAGATGAGGGGGATGTCATTCAGAGCTGGGCTCCCAGTGTGCTGTAAGAAGGGAAAAAGAGACACTGGCGAAAAAACAGTAAACTTTCTGAAATGTTGAAGGTCTGCGGCAAAGTTTCTAATTTTCTCCATTTTGGAACCCGGGTGCAGGCAAATGATACAGATTTGCTCGAACTCTATCTGCGAAACTGCTGGAGGTAAAAAAAAAGAGATCAATATGTTTCATTTTTAACAGAGAAGCGATATTGATCTGAGAAAGTGTCTTTACACAAGAGCAGAATCTCATTGTCACACTCGTAGCCGCATACTATTTTAATCACTGTGATGTTTCATCTTTCAATCTCTTCTCTGCAGGCTGATAGAGAGAATCACTTTGAGAAATACTAGCAGGCCCTTCTGAAAGAATTCACGGGATCTCAAAGTGAGCCTGAACTGTTCCAGCCCAACTGACAATTTATTTTGCATGGAATTTGGTTTGCTTCCCTCATATAGATGCACACACACACACACATACACACACACACACACGTGACCAGCCAGCCATTCCCCAGATCCAGCCTAATGTGTGCACACAGACACACACACCCCAGATTGCAACAGCACACACACATAATGCCATCCGTCTGAATATCACATCTTCAAATATTAATGAAATAAATGCAGAAAATTACACACTCACACCTACACACACACACACACACACACACACACACACACACACACACACACACACACACACACACACACTTATATACACAAGTCTGCTGTGGGATGTGACGAATGAACCAGGCAAATTGCCTGATGTGTGAATGAAATATTCATCCTAAAATCGCTCTCATCCGTGCGGCCCCATTACCCCCTCCCACATCAATCAGGGGCCTTCAGTAGGTGCGGGGAGCTGTCCATCACTCCCGTGACCAGCCAGCCGCTCCCCAGATCCAGCCTAATGCATCACTGAAGAAGGCCCCAGAGCCCAGCGTCCAACAACCTCCCACCAATGCACACAAACACACACACACGCACACACGCACACACACACACACACACACAAACACACACACACACACACACACACACACACACACACACACACACACACACACACACACACACACGCTCACAAACACACACACACAAACACAAACACACAAATATCTCCCACAACACAGCTTCCTCTGTCCCTGGAGAATAGTCCCTCACACTTCCTCCATGTGGCAAGACTGTGTCTCTCTCTTTCTCTCTCTCCCTCCCTCCCTCTCTTTCTCTCTCTCTCTCTCTCTCTCTCAATCTGTCTCTCAACCCCCCCTCATGCCAGTAAACAAACCATATGGGTCATGACGAAATCCCAATATTGCAGGTAAATAGCATTCGGCCATTAGAGTGCCCCAGCCTCGGGGTGCTAAATGGGGTTTATCTCCTTGGAGGGCCCTGGGGTAAATACCAGAGGGGTCATTATGACAGCATTCTGGCAAATAGCAGGAAGGGGTCGTTTCTGATGCTCCTCATGGCAAATATCCTCCTGCTCTCCCCTGTCCTCCTCTGTCCACTCCACCCCCACAGACAACAGTTTTAATGTCATGCCTACAGGAGATGGTGTCAGAGGGGGAGGGAGAAGGGGATGGGGTGTTTGACTGCACTGGAATATTTTACTGTGTCCACTGGCTGTTTTCTCTGTTGACTGGAGAGACCTGTTATTTCAAAGTTCATCCGATGTCTGAAGTGCAGGAGTTTGCAATCACAGCTTGGAGAGCAAGAGAGAGAGAGAGAGAGAGTGAGAGAAGGAGACAGTGCTGCAGGGCAAACGCCACCATTTTTGAGTGAAAGTGGCTCAACACTAATGAGTGCTCTATGGCTTCAGCGATGACAGGCACACGAAAATAACTTCAGCATGCTCTTGACTATGTGGCAGATGCCTTTTTTAAAAACAGCTCCTCGCTTCACTCCGTTCTCTCACCACCACAACCGACACCACCACTACCACCCCCTCCTACGCCTCTGCTCGAGGCCGAGGAAGCGGATGCCATCAGGGGCGGCTGCCGTTTCAGGGTGGAGGAGCCTGAGGGGGTTGGGGGGGGGGGGGGGGGGGTGGAGGGGGAGGAGCCAACTTTAAAGGGAGGAGGTCACATGCTGAGACTGCAGGGGATCGGCGCGTCTCCAGGCGAGCTCGGTTTCCCGGGGACACGATCAGTCGGCTCGACTTCCTGTCTGGGTGTCTGTCTGAGATTGGCCGACTTATCAGCGGGGCCCGGACGCTTTGTTTCCCCCCCCCGCATTATCGCCGCTCATGCGGCGGCCTGTTTTGGGGGCCTTGAGAACGCAAAAATCACCACCACTGCCTGAGCCGCTGCCGCTGTTTATGTAGCGGCTAGGTGTTTTTCTCCCCTCTCTGTTCTCTCCATGGTGCCATTTATGGGTGTTTACAGTTACACCTTGCTCTAGCCTGTTTGCTGTTTAGAGAACTGCAACTGGAACACAGCCAAGTTTATTAATGCTGCCATCTACAAAGCAAATGCGACTTCATTAAAAAGTATCTGCGAGATGTCAGTACTTTGATTTGTATTTTCAAAGGTCCCTACTGTCTCCAATTATTTCGCCACATGCAAAGAAATGAGTCATTGTTTGGATGTTCAGAACTATTTAAAAACTGTGGCCATAATCCTAACATGTCACTTGTGCTACCGTAGTTCCAGTCCACATGCTGTGGGGATTAAGTGATATTAATCATCAGTACAGCTAGCATGCTCCACAGTTTCAGTTGCCATACCCTTGTCTTGTCTTTACGACCAGTAACAGGGTGTGTGCAGAAGGTGGCGGTTTCGCCAGGCCTGTGTTTGAAATGTATGAGGCTGATCCACCCCTGGCAGAGCCAGAATGATAGGCCAATCAGCTGTGTCCTCGCAGTTGCCAAAGAAACTCACCTTGGTGAGTCAGTGAGTCAGATGGTGACTTGGCACCGAGCGGCGGCAGAACCGGTCAAACCACCGCGGCACGACAGCACACCTAATTGCCGAGTCTGCCCGGCGGAGTTAATTGATTTGAAGAAGATGAGGCGACTGGATTGGAACAGCGCTCCACGCCGGTCTGCTTGAGTGGCGAGCCCAAGAGCGCTTGCTCGCTCGCCCTCCCCAATGTATTGTAATTTTATTCAGCCACCAAATTTGCAAATGAAAAAGATGCCATATTCATAAAGTGCAAATGGGAGCGGACAGAATGCAATCATAAATTGTGCCGCTGCCTGTCCAGTGATTCATTGGCTGGATCTGCCAACAATGCTCCCTGCTACTGCACAGGGCTCCTTGTCCAAGGACAAACATGGCTACCGTGTGTGCTCAGCGACAGTAACAGTGCTACCACAATCTGCAAAGCCCATTTAGATTGTTCAGTCATTTTAATATGCTGTAACGCGTGATCGCACCTATTACCAAAACGGCTTTGGTGTTGTTTTTTTTACCTGGCTACTGTCCTGAAAACAACTAACAGTTTGCCCAGATTTGTGCGATCTGATTTGATTTGATCCAGTCAAGATTAGCTTATTGCCGACTCTTTTATGCCACAATCGGAATCACATGGGGAGGTTTAACAGCTCACTAAATCACTTTACATCCCTGGAAACTGCTCTCACTCTGCTGATAAACCCTGTTTATGCTCTTATTGGCTTTTTATTACTCATTATCACTTCAAATCGTGTGGATAAATCTATTTGGCCTCTAATGGTTTCACCAGTTATGGAGCATGGCCTCCTCCGTGAGCTGCATGGACTGAATGGCTCCTCTCTGTTAATACTGCATTTAAATGCAGATGACCTCTTTCTTCTGCCCCGTGTTCCTCATATATGGTGCCTGTCTGCTTCTCTCCTTGTTGATAGTGTCCTTATTCTCCTCATTTCTCATCTTTCTTTTGAGAATTTCTCTCTCTACCTCTTTGTTCTTGACTCTATAACCTCCCTCTCCACTGTCTCTCTCTGTCCCTTACCTCCCACTCTCTTAATCTGCCTCTCTCTTTCTCTCTCTCTCTCTCTCTCTCTCACACACACACACACACACACACACACACACACACACAAACACACACACACACACACACACACACACACACACACACACACATATATTTTGTGTTGCAGGATATATGACAGACTGTGGTCCATGACCACAGCGTTGGTGCCGGGCTTCATAATGAGTCTCCCCTGCTCTCTCCCATATCATTACACACTGTGCTCGGGGGCAATAAATCTGGGGATCCTCCTCTTATCCCCAGCAGTAGCATCGCCCATCCCCCGCAACATACAACACACACACACACACACACAGGGGAGAGGTGACACGCTGGAGCAACAGTCCCCGCCTCAGCTTACCTTTGTGCCGGATGCACCATACGCCCGTCAGACACTGGGGGATTTTTGCTGATTTTCTTGTGATCTACCCAATATGGACATGAACATGATCAGATGAAAGTCTAATCTGTGTCACCACATCTCTCACCCTTCTCTGTTGTCTCTCTTTCTTTTTCTCTCTCTCTCTTTCTCTTCCACTTTCTCTCTATCTTTCCTTTTCTTTGTCTCCTCCACTCCTCACTCCCCACCCTTGGAACATTTCCCTCAAAAAGGGCACGCTGATGTAACATGTCCAGTGCCCTCCACCCTCATTAGAATGCCCTCTCTAATCTCTCAGAGCATATATCAACAGTTTCTGCTGCCGACGAAAACAAGCAACAGAGAAGAGAGGGGAGAGAGAGAGAGAGAGAGAGAGAGAGAGAGAGAGGGGGAGAGAAAAACACCTTTCTTCAGCGCTCCAGCCGTGAGGTCCTCGGGGAGCTCTGCTGGAGAAGGAGGAAGAGGAGGAGGAGGAGGAGGAGGGGGGTAGTGTTGACGGTTGCTAGCGCCGACTTTTGCGACTCAGACGGTGAGTGTAAACGCTACATGCTGTGTCCGTGTCACCATGAGCTCATGGGAGGTGTGCGGGTGTCGACATGTATGAGACTAGCTGTGAGAACTGTGTGTGTATTTTTTCTTTTTAATGGTTGAATAACTGCTTTTATGTTAACCGTTTGTTTCAGAATTATTTATTGATTTTTTCTTTTATCATGCGTATGTAATTGCTTTTCAAGATTGTACATTTGTGTTTATCTTTTATGGGGGAAAAAGCTGTAGCCTGTAATAGCCCAGGAGAGAAAATGTACAATACCTCACAGGGGAGAGATACTGTAACTGGAGGAGGAGATAACTGTCACTGTGTATTGATTCACAAAAGGTAGGTATGTAGTCCACAAATGAAGTCTACCAGCAATATTTAACATACTGTTATTGAGTGCATGCACTAGATGTGCCCATATACAGAACATACAGTATGTGTATAAATGTACATATACTGTATATGCTACTTGTGGTTCTGTCTATAAAAATACTCTGAGGATGCATTGCCTGTTCTGTATGTTTGTCACGCCATTCTGCCTGTGTGTGCAGCATCCCCCTCTTCTCTCTCTCCAGTGACTGATGGCCACATTAAAAGGCAAACCTGTTTGCGTGCGCAGCGTGGAAACAGACGGTGGAGCTGGTTCACGGCGCTCGGGGCGGCATGGTACTCTCCAAGCCTGACGCTAGCCAGGCCCCCAGTCTCGCTCAGGCCACCCTGGGCCTCCAGACCCTCCGGGCTCCCGCTCCAAATCCTCATGTTTATGGCTGGCTGCCCTTTCCCACCACCAATGGGGTTATGGGTAAGCAGGACTTTACGTGACACCGCAGGCAACAGAGAGTAATAATAAAAACGTAATTGCATGTACAATGCACCACCCCCCCACCCCCCTCCGGTTGGATTCTGATGAATGTAAGCGCATGCTTTTTTACGACTTGCTAATTAGAGAGCCAAGTTCAGTGAATACTGAGCTGTGTTGCATGAGTGATTTCTTAGCAGAGAAAAACAGCAACATGAGAGACAGAATGAGAGAGGAAGAGAGAGGAATGATGGAGGGGGAAAGCCCAGAATGGAGCGAGGGATAGAGTGAGGGGGAAAGTGTGGTTTAAACACAGAAGGAATGAAAGAGGGGAGAGTAAGGTGACAGGCTACAGAGCGGAGGTGAGGAGTAATCTTCTGTGACAGGGTGAATGAGAAGGCAGCTCATTATGATGCCACGCATCAGAACCCTAGCACAGACCTCTGACCTGACAATGCCTGGACCTATCAGCCACTATGGTCTGGACAACACTGCCCTGTCTGTCCTTAAGGACCCGAAAACCCCTCATGGTTGCCTTGAAACAAGGGCATTGAAGACACAATGGCTTTCCACATCTACTGTTGAATTCACACCACAGAAGGCAGAATATTCTTCAGCTCTGACTTGACAAATGTAAACAACATTTTCAAACAGCATTTTCCATGATTGACTTAATCAGAATAAAAATAACTCCATGACAGAAAAGATAACATGCAGAAAGTCTACATTTAGTTGCATGTAGGCATAAACACTTATTTTCTGCTGTGTTCGAAGTAGAATCACTACACTGGAGTTTGGATACAAGATCAAGTCAACTTTTCAGAAGAGAAACCCTGAAGAGCAATGCAACTGGGAGTTGAGTTGAAACACAGAGCTTTCATCAGGTGCATGCAGAACTCTAATCCTGGGTGCGGGCACAGAACCTCAACCTTGAGCTCCTAGTTTATCTTTAAATGGCGGATATAGTCGCAGATTAATCATTACCATGGCGGATGTCGTAAATCTTAATAGAAATAGCCTTTTAAAGGCATCAAGAAAGCAATAAATCAAGTGTCTTGTCAACAATATTTAGCCCATGGTTCTATAATGAGGCTCTTTCTGGAGGGGAGGCAGCTGGAAGAAAAAAATGAGGTGAGCGACCCAACCTGAGTTGCGGGTCACTGATAATTTGCTGCTCTGTCGCGTTTGAAGTTGGCTGCTTTGGCTGTAGTCACCTAATGATACACGGCGCTCCATGAACTCCGTGCCTCGGAGATCGCAAAGCTGGGTGCCAGTCACCCATGACACAGATATGGCGAGATGACAGATGGTCATTATTCCAGATGTCACGATCACTTTATTAACGTGGAGACGCTGAGAGCCATGCCGTTGGCTGACGGATCCATTAAGTCCCACGGCTACAGCAAAGGGTGTTGAAGACTGTATTTGGAGTAATTAACAAGTCAGCGCCCATGTGTGAAAGCCTGTGGAGTATATCTTGCCATCAGCTGTCACACGAGGAAGGCAAAATGCACGTCTTAAAAAAAAAGACCAATTCATGTTTCTTCTTTCCAGAGGTGTAAAATTCTGGCTTCAGAAAGTAAAAGTCCGGCCACATATTTGTTCCAACCATTCACTTAATCAACTGATCCTAATTAGCACAACTCCTAAGCTAATTAGCTAATTAGTGAAATCACTTTTGTTAAGTGCACAGGTAGAACCAATAGGACTTACTTTCTGAAGCTGAATTTTTACACCTCTGCTGGTTTCCCAACTTGCTGACGGTACACTAATTCGCTCCCTGTCAAAAAGCAGAACCAATTCATGCAGTAAAACGCACACTTCATGCATATTCCATCTTCTGCTGGCGATCCAGCCGCACGGTCATAATTCAATCACTTATCAGGTTTTTCCTCGTGGTTGTCTCTGAATCATACAGACCATTTCCTCTTCAACCTGTCAATCATGTGCCAAGAGCGGAGGCTGGGGAATGACTTGGGCAGACCGCATCTTTTGAGTCGGACTTTTTAAAAGGGCCACCTCTGGCCCCCTTGACTTTATTGAAACGCGTGTGTCTGTTTCATTCATGCAGCGGGGGCTCCCAGAGGAGGGTCAGGTATCTCTCGGAAATGAAGCCAGACATTCCTTTTTCTCCATGTATTCCCCCTTGTGCGTCTGTGGACTCTGTCACGCCTAGATCACCGACTGCGCCGGGGAAATCCCAGCTGATTTCATTTGATGCGAATAGAGAGAGCCCCGTTGTCTCTCCCTCTACTTGCTCTCATTCTCTGGCATTGTCTAACACACACACGTACACACACAGACACACAAGCACACACACACACACACACACACACACGTACACACACACGTACACATACACACTCACACGGGCCTCAGATCTGCTTTACATCTGCTATGGTTTACACGTCTTTGTAGATCAAACTCTCAAGTCCCTGTGGTCCTGTCCTCGACAAGTACCTTTATTGAACAGAAACGCTCGCACTTCAAAGACTGCTGACTGAGAAGACGAGCAACACAGCAAGTCTGAATCAGGTACACAAACAACGCTGATGCCTATACAACAAAACAAACCGAAAACATGTAGTAACCATATTCTATATTCTACCTTACCATGATCAGTCACAACCATTTGTAAAAATATCCAACATTTTATATTCTTCACAGCATTTTTATCATCTAAAGTAATTTAAATGGACTGAGCACATAATAATTACCATTAAACACGGTCAAACATAGGTATTATGATAAGGACAGGGCTGGGCGAAGCAATTAACCAGCCGTTAACCATTATATGTGCATTGTGACTTCATATCCACATAATAAACTGCTCTGTAATTACACAATTAATGTGCTGGTTTATAGTGATCTGTGGCATTTAGTGCATTATTATTACATACTCACCTCTACTTTCATACAACTGGATATAAACATAGACAAAATTACTCTTGAAATGACCTCCAAAAGAACACAACCTTTGCAGTCATCTGGTCTCTCTTTGGAAGCTTTGTGTAAAGTATGAGAGTTTAATTGTAGTTCTGAACTATCTTCCCATCTCACCACATGTTGGACCTCTGGGCCTTGAGCTCCTGCTCCAATCCCAGGTTAGGCTCCCAGGGCTGAGCCATTCTGTTAGTATTGAAATGAGAGGAAAAAAGAAAAACCCGAAGCACAAACCTTCCCCCTTGTGAACATAGCTGACATTCCAGTGTCAGCTGTGTGCTCCCTTCCTACAATGAGCCTGAACAGCAGAGTCTTTATGGGTCATGGGCATTTCGTACCTTGAGGCAGCGAGGTCTTGATTATGGAAACATGTATTCCTGACAACCCCACCACCAGCACCACCACCATCAGCAGCACCATCGTCTCCCCCAGTCGTAAATGTGAGAGGCATGACAAGTAGATTGCTGGTATGTGTATCGGAGTACGGAAGCGTGGGGTTGTGTATTACTGTGTGTGGGAGGTGTTCTGTGGGTCAGCTGCAGATAAGAGAGGTCACTCACTGTGGCACACACACACGCACGCACACACACACACACACTTATACGCATACACATGCACACAGGCATACATGCATACAAGTGGCCACACACACACACACATATACACACATACACACACACATACACATACACATACACGTACACACACGCACGTACACATGCACACACACACAAGCACACACACACACGTATTGACACGCATGCATATTCTAACACACACACACATTCATGCAATAATGATTGTACTTGACTAGCTGCACATAACTGTAGCTAAACAGTAGTGTGTGAGGCACCACACCCAATATACCAGTTTCACACTAAGCCAAGGTAAAGTATTATTAATGTGCTCATTACGTAATGTGTTCATTTCCACTTCACTCACCTTGAATACGATTTATAAATTATAGTGCCCCCCAAAAAATCAAGACTCCTTGTGTCCTTGTGTGAGGCAGATAAAGAGATTGATACTTCATTTAAATGGTGGACTAATGGAAGAGAGATAATCAGAAAGGGATTGTCTTGTCACTTGAGGCAGCTCCCTTTCAAATTAATTAGTCCAGATCACTAAAAACAACACAGCAACTCTTGTGCCCGAGGCGATGCCTGGAAAGCTGAGCCCTAATTCTTGTAAGTCCAACATAATATTTGAGTTTCAGTCATCCGGGCCAAAACCTCTGTATTACACATTGTAATTAAAATGGAACAAGTTGAGCGATGAGGCACTGGTAATTCCATTACCTTGCAAACCCTCCAATTGAACGCAGGAACGCTGGTGACCACACATGTCCTGGCATATTCCAAACCTGTAGTTCGACAATTCCAGCACTCCTTTCCTCAGCATATCACTAATGACCTAACGGCTTCCAAACTGAAGGTCCATTTAGCTGTTTTTCCTTTGAACTTCTCCCCCTGTACCCCACAGTCCCTGATAAGCTAAGTGTGCCACTGATTAAACCGCTCTCTCTCGCTCTTTCCCTCTCTCTCTCTTTAAAGTATACACCGCATTCCCAGATGAAAGTAGGTTGGCTGGGAGAGGCCCAGCTGGACTGTGTCACATTAGAGTTTCAGACTAACTTTCTCAAGACTTGAGTTCTCTCAGACATTGAGAAATAAACTGCTTCACTGGAACAGAGATAAACATTTATTCTGCCAGAAGGAGGGTTTGGGGCTGTGGAGATGGGCCCGTCGAGGCATCCAGCAGAGGGACATCAAGAGTGCGTTAGGCATGAGCAATGGCATGGGACAGAGAGAGGGAGAAAGGAAGGGGTGGAGAGAGAAAGAGAGACAGGGAGAGAGAGACAGAGAGAGAGAGAGAGAGAGGTTTTCTTTATAAGGAGACCCTGGCTGAGGTTGAGCATCCTCTGAATCACGTTTCTCTCCCTCCAAGCAGCTGGTCTCTTGAAAGCCAACCTTCCACACAGAGACAGAAAGACAAGAGTGGAGCCCCTCATGCACAATCTTTCAAGTGGCTGATAATATACAGTATGTATTCTACTCGTTTGCTCATCAGGCCCCATCAGAGCATTTGTTTAAGTTAGACAAAGGGACCCTTAACGAGAGAGGATCTGTGCAAAGAGTCTCCAGGCTTTGCGTTACACGTCTGTCTGATGATCAGAGCTGCTGTTCATTCAGCACACAACACTCTCTCCCTTGAAAGAAGATTACTAAGGAGGGAATGAGAAATGTATTCAGGGATTTCTGGTCCACAAATTGTGTGGTTATTATACGATTACCGACAGCTTATCCCAGTCTAATGGAATGGGAGTCTTGGGGGAATTGTGAGTGCGTTCTTATACAAACAAGCTGAACAATTTGACGACAACAGTGGTGCGTGTAGTGTATTAATGACACGCTGAAATAAGGAATGGCTCGAACACAAAGGCCTGTATATGTGTCTTTTCTCATGTCCTTGGTTGACAGAAGCAGGACAAGAGCCTGAGAAAGGAAGCTATACTGGGCTGGAATTTGTCTGATCGCCGCGCTACGTTGAGGACCTGCTGACCCTAATTTGAAAAGACTCCATTGTCTTGGGCCAATGCAGACATGTATCATACACAAACGAAGTGAGACAGGCTCTCCGGCCAGAGGGGTGAGATGAGCCGATTAACAGTTACGGATTAGTCTGCTGGGGCTGATGGACCTGGACTGCTGACGTAGTGGGGCGCTCCACAGCACCCCCTATACTCCCCGCCATACACACACACACACACACACTCCCCTCAACACCACACCGGTCAGTCCAAACAAACAGAAACCACATTGCCTTGACTCTTCAGTCACAGAGGACACAGACATGTTATGATATCATTATCTTTTCAAACTGCAAATTAATGAGTGAGGATGTGATACATGGGCCAAATATGTGTCACCGGTAATGCTACTTTTGTGCTCGAGGTTGAACAATGAAAGCTGGATGTTTTTTTGTTTAGTTTATTAGGCAGGTTAGACAGGTGTGAAATCATTTCACTGAGAGTGGGTGTGTCAATGAGCAGCAAAGAAACATCTCAGATATAACTGTTGTCTATAAAGACTTTCATTACTCTCAATTTCTGGGTGTTTTCATTGTTAGCAATTTCTGAGTGCTTTTAAACAGCTGCACTGTGTGGGTTTTAGAGGACCCTGCAAAAATCCAAGTCAGCAGGGACCAAGTATACTATATACTGAACTGCCTGAAAAAATACAATATTCAAGAAAATGTAAATACAATCCACTAAAGCATCCTACTGTGAATACTACTATCCAACACATACATTGCTTTCAGTCTATTAGAACACATGGTCCTGATATGTGCAATCCAATTTGCAGGACTGCCATCAATCACCATGTAGGCTGTCAATGAAATCAAGAATGATATCAGATGTAATCACCTAATCTTTGACTAAAATGTTGACTATCATGACTAGTCTTCCACTAAATATTCATACTTTTTCAGTAGGAGAATCATATCACCTGTTTGTAGTTTGTTCAAGAAAGTCAATAAAAATCTTTAGAAACCTGTTAAAAATATTTTCTAAGGAACAACCAACCGGGTTCTGTGACTTGACGGTGATATTACAAACTGAAACCTACTCTTTTCAAAATAAACTAAACTAAACTAAATGCGCCATCGCTTCGCGAGAGAGTCTGTTGAGGAAAAACCCAACATTTTACTTCACTGCAAATATCACTGCGATATTTGCATGTCTGATATACCTTTTGTTGTTCGCTAAACTGAATTATTTGCCGCTGGAGGAGGAGGGTTGTTGTTTTTGTAAGCGAGACGCCCATCATTCAAAATTCAAACCAATGAGACTGAGCGTGAGCCTGAAACTGTACCCTCGCCCTCTCAGCAGGGAGGCATGGCTGAATGCGGACTGCTCTTGCTCACTTCGGCAAACTGCGCTGCGCAAATGTCTGTTGCGTTCTGATTTCGGCTGTCATTTGTCACATTTTGGCAACATATTGACTTAATAACCTTCAGTGTCCGGAGATACAAACACAATTTCAAAGGATTTGGCGCAAAGAAAGGTCTTTCGGTGTCCGTCTGCTCGGCTGCCTCCTGGTCTTTCTTTGCCCATGACAGTTTGAAGACAACGCCGAGGATATAGATCCGTCTTCGGCAAGGAGAGCACTTGGAGGAAGACGACGAGAGCTAACAGAACTTGACGATTTTGGGTGGATCTTTTTTCTGCATGTTGCCCGGAATGGTGTAATGTGATCTGAATCTCCCACACATGCGGTTTGTTACATTCAAATTAACTTACTCACACAGCACAAGAAACGAGTGGTTCAGGAAGTATTGGTGGATGTTTTACCGAGGAAACTAAATTTGTCTCAGACCATAACTCTGATTTTCATCTACACATCTTCTCTGGACATTTTCTGTGGATTCTTACTGCGACCGGGTTGCGATACTTGCTGTCCGAGTCTCCAAGCTGCTAGGAAGGATGCGCTTGTTGCTATGAATACACGATCAGACTGCACTGTTGAATAAAAGGAAACATTCATATCTACAATCGCCCAGCTCTCTCTGAAAGAACTTTATCACTTGAGTGTACCAAAATCTGTTGCGATCCTTTTTACACAGGATATATAGATTTCATACTGGCAACGTATGACTTTTTACACCATCTTTGAGTAATCGGCAACATTAGTAACAAAGCTTATAGTGTGGACAATCGGCATCGCTCAGGTGCAGTGATCCATTATTGCTGTAACTCATTCATTCAGTTGAGAAAGCGAATAGCTTATTTTTAAAAAGCCGGGCATTCCGATGTGAACGCCGCTCTGTCCGTTCATACCGAAGTTGTTATCGTAGACACTGCATCGCGAGGATCTGCGTGTCAAAGTTAGATAATGCCGCAACTGGAAACGATTTTGTTTGTTTTTCACATCTTCTGGACGTGCGTGTTCACTCAAGAACCGGCCTCCAAGGTGGTTGCTGATCGCTATGCAGTCTTTTGGAACCGAACAAACCCCAGGTGAGTCGCCAACATAATCTCTCAATGCCTCGCTGTGGAAATGATTGAATCTCATAGAAAGCAAAGTTGGTGTCCACCCACCCAGAGGTTGTTATTTCAATCTTTATTTTAAAACACGTGTTTACGCAAATAGAAATATACTTAGACCAGCGCGCTAACCTTTATTTGCCGAAAGCAATGAACATATGAATTACAGTAGCCTACTCTCAACAAAATAATGTAATTTAGCTTTTCACTTGTCATATTAACATGGCCAAATTCTACAAAAAGCAGTAGAAAACAGCAAACACAGCCCTACCATTTAATCATATTACAATGAATACTCGCATCACTGCTATAATTTAGAATGTTTATGGCTGTTTCCTTCCGCTTTGCGCGGAACCCAATATCAGTCTATGCAGTGTTAGACTATAGGTTATTGTAAACAATATAGATTAGATATCTATCTCCGACCTGTAATACTTTAGGTGTATATCAACAGACCGCCTAACGCAGAGCCTTTGGAAATTATATTCATTCCGTGAGGTCTGCGGAGGCAGTCCACTGACAAACTTGTGATAACATTTCCCCGGTCTTCAACGAAACCTGATGAATGACCGTTCCCGCAAACCTTGTCCCCTTTGGTAAATTGTCGCACTATGACTTTGCAAATTCATGGGACAGAATCGGCTCATTGAAATTAGCAGTTGAATTGAGGGACTTCTTTTGAGATGCGCATAATTCAAACGTTTACCGCACCATGCCTTAACAAGGAAAATGCTATCCCAGTAACTGTTGTCCAAATAGAGCACACTATTTCCCACTATTGAACGTATTCTGAAAAATAAAATGTACAGATGTAGGCCTAATTAGTGTGCCTTAAAATGTACAAATAATTGTGACAATTACTTTGAATCTGTCTTTGAGCTTTGCATAGGCCGCGTTTCCTGCGCTATGGTGGTTGCGTGGTTATGTGCTTACCTACATTACATTGTTATAACACAGACGTGCATTAAATGTATTATTTGAACTAAATTGTACTTTTAACTCAATGCTAGTAGCCTAGGCAAGCGCATGGGAAAGTGTAAATCGATTAGGTGGTGTCAGCCTAAAAACCTACATGAATCCAGTCTTCTTTGTTATTTTTGCTCTCAGGAGAAGTGTTGGGGGAAAGTGTTTTGTTGATATTTTCTTTCGCAGTGGAATGGGGAACTGTTGATTGCTCCACTCTGATATTCGAGCCTGATAGCGTCTCGGGAAAGGAAACTAGTCGGCAGCTCAGGCAAACGGAGTTGGCAGCTCAGGCGAGAAGCGATGTTCTTTTTCCCTCAACCTCAAGTTCATGTATTTGAAAGGGGAAATACGGAAGCTCTCTTACAGAATTGTAGAGCTAATGATTTAAGCGCAAAACATAATTTCATTATAGCCTACACTGTGGAGTACTTCAGTGCTTTGTCCCAATTTTACGGTTTTAATAAGAGGAAAGACATTCTTTCAAAACAGGTGAACACTATTGGGTGCACCCCTTAGTGGATGACTTTCAATTAAGTTAATTCAAGGTAACATGCTTTGAATTCTTAAGCTTTGAAAATGGAACAATAAATCAGACAAAAAAATAAATAAATGCAGCTCTCCAGAACTTTATCTGTGATCAAGCCCCTCTTGGTTACTGCCTCCCACTATACCTGTATCAGAATAGTCCAGATGAGTTGAGCTCTCTTACTGTGCACGAGAATCAGGATCTCTGTCTCCAGCTCTTGCCAGGAGTGCCCAGGTTGGTGCCCCCCCACCCTCACCCGTGTCTTGCCAGCGACTGTAGGCCATTTCCCATTCCCAGCTCCTGCCCCGCAGTTGCCATGGGTCTGGCCCGCGCCTCTGCCCCACGCTGGGCCGGAACAATGCCCGAGACACAGAGGGTCTTTTCAGCCGTGGCCTGCGCCCAGCTGGGTGCATGCTTTTCGCGAGAGAGGCACATACGGAGGTCACACATTTCTGCGATAACCAAAACAGGCCCTCTGGTCCGCCGTGGTGGGGCGGCAAGCAGAGGCTCCGTCGTCAGGGTTAAAACCGGGGCGAACCCGGGGCCTCCAAACGGCCATGTCACAGGCACCCCGCCTGGGTTTTGTCTGAGGAGAATGGGGCCCCTTGGCTAAATAAATGAGTTACTCTAAATGAGTGTCTCTCATTCGCATTCATGGACTCACCCAGTGGCCTAATCCAGCTCGCTGGCTGGGCTGTATTATGTATCTGTGCTCACAGCTAAGACCTTTGGCCAGCCTTCCCATCTCCTTCCTCTCAGCCTCTGAGACTTCTCTCTCTCTTTCTCTCTCTGTCACTCTTTCTTTTTTCACCCATTCCCCCCTTCAAAATATGAGGACTGTCAAAATATGGTTTGGGTGAACAGAGAGAATTGGGTTCAGTGTTGTCAGCGTTTTTCGGTCTGTGAGTATTTCCACAGAAGCCTTGAAATGGACGTGATCATTGGGGAGGGGAATAGGGATTGAAGAGGAATTGAAATGCTGAGGAATTCCTGCTTGTTTTCCCTGGCCCTATTCACAAACAAATACAGGTTTTTGTCAGGGTGTTAAAGCGCCTTTGCCGTTACGTAGGGCCCTCCTCTGCATACCCACCCCCCAGACACACACACACACACACACACACACACACAAACACACACACACACACACACACACACACACACACACCCCACACCCCACACACCACATACACCACACACACACACACACCACACACACACAGTTAGTTAGACGGCCTCTCATACTGCGCCCCATCCCCTCCGTGTCTCCAGCAGTTGGATTGATTCTGTTGAATGTGATTCATTAATGCCTGCAAATTACGGGAATCAAAAGCACCAGAGCAAGAGTTCAACTGTGAGGTTTAGCCAGCCATGAGCCATGCTGTGAAATATTAATACTTCAATTGATGAAGGCACATTATTGGCTTCATTAAAAATTCTTAATAAAAGAACATTAAATACTTCAATGACGCTTTGCACTTTTATGACAGAAGACAAGACACTGCACAAGTGGGCTTTTATTTGCTCTCCTCAACCCAATAACTTTCAAGTGGCCAATTATATTTTGTTTGAAAATCATTCCTAGACTTCAAACGAGAAATCATCCTAAATTGCAAGTGTGAGGATATTTTTACCACAAAAAAAAATCAATTTTCATGATCCATTATTCCAAAACGCCTGGCTTAATACAGAATGCAACTTCCAACTGTTGAAAATAATTAACTATGGTGGCTACCCAGCAAATTACACTTTGCAACTACAGAGCGTGTACTTTGGGGGTTGTGTGTGTTCGTGTGAGTGTGTGTGTGTGTGTGTCAGTTGGGACTGTTTCTAGTCGCACTTGAGTGAGTGCAGTGTGTGCTGTTGGGATTCCTAAGGGGATTTGTCCACTCCCTGGTCTCTTGTGTGGGGGCAGAGGTTTGTCCAACACCCTCACAGGTGCAGGCCTTGTCGCATTTTGTGTCCCACCACACACACAGCTCTTGGCCGCCATTAAGGGTTGAGCTTGTTTACAGTAGAACTGCGCATGTCTGCTGCCATTGCATGAATCTAGTTAATGGCCTCTGGTGAGAGAGTGATATTGCTATGTTATACCACGGCTTGGTTGAATTTCTTATTGTGACACATTCTTTGGGAATATCAATTGAATTTGTATATTTGCACACCTGTGAAGAAGTCCACATTTTTTATACTTGTATATTCATTTGTCGAGTTTGTTTTGAGGTTGTGAGCTGTCTCGTTGTGACAGAGTTAGTGGATTAGTGTACTGTCAGAAGTCCAGAGAGCAGAAAAATAAGTTACATTTTCGTAGGTTACCCTACATCTGGACAATGGACCACAGTGATTTTACAAGCTAGAACGCTGGGCTATGCTAGCTTAGTTCTAGTAATGACAGTTTGTCCTGAAAGTGAAGTTAAAGTGAGGTGAGGTGAAGTGAGTTATGATGGAACAAAGTAGTTCAAAATGTAAAAATTATATTACCTTAACTTAAATTATATTAACTTAACATACTTAAGCAACTTAACACAACACAAGTGTGACAACCATGGTATAAGCGGGATGCTGGACTTTACTGCATTTGGGTAGCAGAAAATAATGCACTACAAGGTGCAGTAATGGCCACATTACCACCAGGAACAAGCATTATTCTGTGCTCCTGGAATGCTTTGCTATCCCTAACATAACACATTTATTCGTTTTTTCTATTAGTGTGTGAGTAGGCTATGGATGTCTGTCTTCCTTTATTATTCACATCTGAGGTATGGTGTTGTGAATAGTCAGCATTTCAGAGTTGTGTGGATCATTAATGGTCTCCAAATTTAGATCGGTGTTGTTGTTGTTGATTTTTTTTCCTTTTCAATCTTTATTCATTTGTGTGGGAAGTTGTCTCCAGCTGAAAACGATACCTGTTTATTTGTTGTTGATAGGTGGGATCAGCAGAGAATCGGTATCGAATTGCAGCCTTAATCTTCTCCGTGTTTGTATATGTGGTGCCATGGAAGCCGATACCGTAGCCCATCAAAGCGAGCCATTGGACGAGCCCCACTCGCCAACAGCTGGGGGCAGGAGGGGATCGGGGCCTTCTGCTGTAGAAGTGTCCTCCTAGGGGCCCGATTCTAATCTCCGATAATGCCCCCTCAAAGCTCTCAATAACAGATGTGACACATTTCCCTTTAGATGGTAGACACTCTCGCTCACTCTTTCTCGTGACATTTTTTTTCCAGGTTCGGTAATAGCTCCAACTAGAGGTTCTGGGATGACACATTTGCTTTTTTGTACAGAAAGCTGTGCTTTTAAGCAATTCTGGCCATTCCAAAATGTTTTTCAGCTGCCCGTGGTCACATACCGCAGAAATGTAAAATGTCGCCAGTTCCTCCCATCTTCTCTTTGCCTCACTCCCCTTGCCCTTCACCCTGACGTCCTCCAGCACACATACGCAACTCTGTGCCGGACAGAATGACCTCAGATGTTTTTTCTCTCTTTATATATGCTGGCTCATTTTTAATCTCCACTTAAGAAACAAAGCCCCCCATTTTGCGGTCTGTGGCCAGTTGATGTTGTGATAGCTGCTCCGTCTTATTGTGCGCAGTTCAGTTCGTATTGTTCGGCATGTTTACCCTCCTCTCCCCCTTCTGTCTCTCCCGGCTCCCTGCTGCTTGGTTCCGCTTGGATTTTAAACGGCTACAAAAAAGAGAGAGAGTGAGAGAGAGGGAAAAAAAACCTCCACGTCCAAATATTGACTGGGTCTTAGGACCTCAGCCCTTCTCCAAGCCAGGACGAGACCCGTGTGAAAGGGCACTATTGTTCCTGTCTTAGCCGCCCTTTGCCAGGGTCTAAAGTATGTAGGCCTCTGTAACACAAGGACTGGGTACGGCGGGCCTTGTCTCGCTGAATACAGCCAGGGCGCACAACGGGGGCAAGATGCATAGGGTAGGGGTGGGAGAGCACTCAGGAGAAGGCTGCACTCGGAAAGAGAGGAGGGGGGGGGGCTGGGGGGGTGTGGGGGCAGGAGAGACCCTGTCTCAGCGCCAGTGGGAATGAGCTCCCACCGTCCTCACCGCCCCGCTGCCCGCTCCCCGCTGCCTGGCCGCTCCGCCTGCTCCGCGGCGTGGATTAGGCTCCGGGGTTTGGGAAGCATTTGGCTGGCCCTTTCTCAAGGAACAAGGGGGTGTCAGGAGAAGGAGCTCACTGGAGAGAAAGTTCTCCTGCAGTGTAACCAGCACATCCTGCTGGTTTGTGACCTCATATACAGAGGAAGGTGCTTGGCCCCTTTCTCTCAGCTTTATACATCCCGATACGCTAATAAGTCCGGAAGCTTTAGTGTTTCACGGGTGGAAGGGAATCCTTCTCCTTGCCTTGTGTCCTTCATATCGTTCCTATTTCATTGTTCTCCTGTTGTTACAGTGTTGCACTGCCTTGCGGCTCAAAGGAAGTCTTGGAAGGGTTCAAGCAGGGAAATTCATGTGGTTGTCACCTTGTATACTTGCAATCTTTTTTTTCGGTGCCTCTGCGGCGACAGCCTGGTGAACGATCGAGTTATTTATTTACATCTTTTAAACTCTTTCAGTTTATTCTCCTTTCTTGGTTTTCCCTCTATTTTCTTTTTCTTTCTTCCTCTGTGTTTTTTTTAGGAGAGCTTTTAAATGTGATTGGTGAAATGGCATCCCTTGGGTCTTTGAAGCCAGTGTAGGTATTAACAGAGAGGCACTAAGGGGCTTAAAAGGTCATCAACCCATTGTGTGGAGACACAAAACACTTCCTCCAAGGCCCTTCACCCCCTCTGCCTTGGCCTCACAGAGCTATGGCCTGGCTGACCATTCATATTAATCAGCCTTAGCCCCTAATGACTCTGATAAAGGCTCTGAAAGAGTCCTAAAGTGCCCCAAACCCCCCACTCTGCTCCTGATAAGCACACGTAGGATAAAAAGTGTTGCATGCGGTGAGCGTTGGTCTCTGTACAAAATCAGGCAGAAAAGACCTATCCAATCTCCACATCCTCCATTAGAGACCATTTAATCAGAAGGGAAAGAGAGGTAATAGAGGATGCATTTTTTGGTGAAGCACACTTAAAGGATGTGAAAAAAAAGTTTCCTTTTTTCTTTATTAAGGGCCAAGCTGCTTGATGAGAGAAAAATGGAAGGAAAGGGGAGAAAGGAGAAAGGGAGGGAGAGGGAGAGATGGTGCAGCAGGAGGTTGAAAAAGAAAGAGAGAGAGAGAGTGAGAAAGAGAGAGAGAATCACAGAAAGAGTGAAAGAGAAATAAGAGAGAACAGGAATAGTGTGTTTGGATAGCTTGCCCTATATCCCAGCTCTGCTCACTCTTTCCACACGGGCGCCATAAAAAATAGCTGTAGAGATGGCTGTGTCTCAAGTACATGAATATTATCGGCTTACTCCGTGTCCTCTCATGCTTTCCTTTATTTTTCCCTACTCCGATTCTTAATTTATTCTTATTGAGGGAGGAGTGTAATTGGTTTCCAGCATATCAGTCCATGCCTGAACCATGGGGCTCTCTTGAGTTAAAATTGTGAGGAGGGAGAAAGTGAAAGAAACAATGAGCAAGTGAGTGAGGGAGGGAGCTATGTGGGCCTACTTTCTTGGCAAACTTGGATTGGAACAGCCCAGAGTTGGGCGTGTGGAAGACATGGTACACAGACTTGGCACAGTGATTCAACAATCATCCCGACTGGCAGCCATTTTAGGTTCAAATTTCCGTATATCGTAGCCCTCCAGAAGATTTCAAATTGCCAGGAAAAGTCGGCACATCATTAAACAAAATGTGATTAAAAGTAATCGTAAAGTTAAACGTACGAGGCACATTTTTGGTAGCTGTCGCTGCCTGCAACATTCTTCATTGTTTTTTCTCGTCCAGTTGTGTTAATTAAACCGTGTTATCTTAATGGTTTGATATTCAGAGACATTTTGATCCACGAAGGAAATAAATACTCTCCACATATTAAAATGGCCACCTTAATGAAACCACATAATTGAAACGGATGGTACATGCTGTTCTATTTACTATGAGAAAATTAATAAGCCCATTAAATGTGCTGTAAATTTTAGAGTCTGTGTTTGGTAGTTGGAGTCTTAATAATAGACATGTGTGACAGAAAAAACTTTGGCAGAAAGATTTCATTGGCAGCAAGCAATCAATATAATTCTGCCACCCAGAGAAAAGCACATCAAGTGAATTTGTTGCTGCGTTACCATAATGCAAACCAGAAAAATAAGTAACTTTTAAAAACCTGTGGGCAGCGAAGTGTCTTTTTCACAGAACTTTGCCGGACCTTTGGTCATTATTATACTATGGAGGGAGCGATAGAGCCTTTCCTTGTATCGAATGTGAGCACGCACTGAGCTTTGGGACCCATGAAATATTAAAAGCTGTTTGCGATCTCCGAGTCGAGTCTGGCCAACAAACCTTCACACGCAACGTGGGGAAAATGAGGTCAAGACGGCCATGATTGGAATGTCAGGGTCGACATTTTGTCTCAGTGCTGTATCACACATGGGCTCTGTTTCGCTTTGTCGTGATCTGATTTTACATGCTCTGAGCTTGAGTGTTACTCTTGGTGTTTCGCTTGTGGTGTTATATTTTTTTTCACGAAAAATGTTTAAGCGAAGTTTTTAACGGTATTGCTGTGATTGCTGTGATCCAGAATCTTCTCCGTTTCCTTGGAGGGGTTCTCCTTTGTCTGTCGATACATCCAGACAGGGAGGGGTCCTTAAGGCAGCCATTTTTGAAATTGTCTCCATTTTGTTTTTTTTCCCGAACGGGAAATATTGAATAGAAAGATCCAGATGTAATTTTGTTTCTCTACCCATTTGCAACACTGTTTGTACTTGCATCCCGCATGAAATGTTGTTTGTTTGGCTCAGTTTCACTCAGTGCCAGTACCTAGCACTGTAGTGTTTGTTATGACAGTATGGCTGTCTTCGTCCGAACTTGTGCCAATGTGTTGGTGTCATTTTCTGAAACAGTGCCCAGTTATGTTTTACTCGCTCTCACTCTACACACTGCCACTGCTGGCACTGTGTTCCCAGCTCCCAGTGGGACTTCATTATTACCTGATTTGCGTTGAAACCGCACCAATGACCTATTTGTCTCTTTCTTTTCCCTCTCTTTCTCGTCTTCTTAATCATCATCATCATCATCACCCCCACCCCCCCCCTTGTCCTCTCCCCTCCGCTGGTGACACGGCCCTTGTATCAGTGGTGCGGGGGACCACGCTGGGCAGACGCTGGAATCATGGAGGCTCATAATCTTCCTTTATGTCCTCACCCCCCCCCCCCCCCCCCCTCCCCACAGCCAGGCCTCAGTTATTCTAGTGCATAATTGATGGAGAAGTTAGAATAGCAGAAGTAATGCGATGAGAGGGTGCAGCGGAGCGCAAGAGCGGACAAGCGCCGGGCTGCCAGTGGAGAGCGGGATCGCGTGCGTGGGGCAGCAAACATTGCTCGGGACGAGAGGGCACTGGGAGGAACAGGTCCTGACATAAAGCTGGGACAAAGTGTCAGTCTCCAGTCAGTCACGCTCCGCGCCGGGCACCGTGTGCGTGACCTTCTGTCCAGGCATTCCCATCAGGCCTGTCGTTCCAACATCCCTCACTAGACCCCCCACCCCAGTCTTTATTAGCCGCTCAGCACAGGAGTGATGCTGAGCCTGGCCGTGGATACGAGATGGAACATTCCGACTGCACCGGTCTCTTGCTTGGCCCTAATGATGATGAGATTGGTGTCTAGATTGGAATGCAGTGAGCACGCTGGTCCCTGTTCCCATGCTTAAAGTGCACGGCGTCGTCCCCTCGCCTTGCAGCCAATTGTAGGGGGGGGGAAATACCCGCCCAGGCCCCGAGTCTCCGGTGACAAGGTGTGTGTCACACCTAGAGCAGGCACTACAAAGAGGTGCTAATGGCTGAACAGCTCTACTTTGTCTGTTAAACAATGAGCTGTGACCACTGATAACCTGGGTAGTCTTGTTTCAAAGGGGCTCCAACTGCTTTTCCCAAAAAGCCCTTGAGGAAATGAACGGATCTCTTCCTGAAATTCATGCTGAAAAGAAAAGAGAAGGAAGGGGCAGGAGAAAAGGCAACCAAAGGTACTGGTTATAAGGCACAGGAATTTGATAGCAGTCAGTATTAATCACTCTTTTCTTCAAGACTGGTTTGGCTCAGGGAAATTGAACATGGGACTTGTCATTGTGAATTTTGTTCACTTAATGTGATTTGAAAAGGCTTCTAAAATGCATATAGTTACTGCTGCGTTTGGGTGCCTACCACTGTTTCATGGGCATTATGTTACCAGCTATGGTTTTTGGTATTCGCAGTAGCATATTGAAAGTACATTTATTAAGTTATTGTAAACCAAAATATTCCATTGAATATTTGTGAAACAGTACTCTGGGAATGTAAGTTCAGTTTTGGAAGGTTTTGTGTGATGTAGTACAATTTGATTTTTTTTTCAAACTCACAGAAAAAAAACACACCTGATTATTTCAGAATGTGTGAATATCAGTGTGAACAAGAAACACATGTCTGTCCAAAACTCTCCGCCCTCGGAGACACAGCAGTCTTAGCCCCAAGTAAGAATAAATAACTTTAATGAAAATAAACAGGGCGATGCGGATACTGTCTCTGACTTATAATTTAACTTTGTGCATGTGGTCATGGGGAGGGGAAAAAGGAACTCTCACTAGTAAGTCAAAAGCAAGCGTTTGTCTCAGGTATAAATATTACAGCAGGGCCATAAAGACTTCCGATGGAAACATAAGCACCAAACGCGCTCAGGAAACAAATAAACCATCTTTATGGTTTTGCCTCTAGCCCCTTCACAGTTTTCCGCTTTCCTGGAACGACCTAGCCCCCACAACGGCAAATCAAGCCCGGTTGTGTAACGCTGGCTCATTTTTATTTGGAATAATTTACTATTTTAATTTGTGGCTATACAGCTGAGCTGTAAACAGCCATGTGTCTTAGCATGGAAACTCCATAATATTTTGCTGGAATATTCTGCCCTATGGGCTTTGAGAGAACAGCAGCAGTTGGTTGTGTAAATAATGATTCATTTGGTGGTGTATAAATAGTGGCATGGGCGCTGTTCTAATTCTAGTAAACAGAACAGTGTGGAGGATTGTATGTGTTTATATACCAGAAATTGTGTGTGTGTGTGTGTGTCTATGACTTTGTTTAGATTAGGGTCAAGTATTCAAACTGTATGGTAGGGACACCACATGGACAGTAGTGTTTTGAATTACTTCAAGTGACCGTTAAATGGGGTTGTATAAATCATGTTTTGCTCATAGTGTGACAGAAATCAAGAAGCAGTATGCTTGTCACACAACAATATTATATTTAAGAGGTAATACTTTACAGAATAATCGTACAAATAAAGTATGGCTGTATACATAACTGTAGTATGTGAAAACTATATTTGATTACAAAATGATCTATATTTGCGGATAAAAATGTGTTTAAAAAAATCTGTTTTGTGATTAGATATACGTTTTTATAATAGAAATACTACATAGACTGAAATATATGCGTTTGAACTTAAACAGTTGTGTAAAAAATTATTTGTAAAAATGCTCATTCTACAAGAACACCCAAAATCTACTAATAGGTTAAAAATAAGTTAAAAGCAAAGAAAAAACATTGACTCTCGGTTACATTTTAATGTTTTACTACAAAAATATATATGCCATTTTTTCTTGAAGTGGAATCATGAAAGCAAAAATGCAATAAGTTAAAAGATTTTTTTTTATTTTCATAGATATGAATGATTTATATTTAACATGTTTGTGTTTTAATTTCATTTAGTATACAGACAAAATAATTTAATGCATTTAATATGATTAAGTATTATGTTACATTCTATGAATCTGATAATCTCCTAATATAAAGTATATCCAACACTATTTTGTATTTCAAAAACAAATTTTCCAAAGAATAACATAAATATTGTGTAGTAAAGTAAAGTAAATAGTAAAGTTAGCATAAGTAATGTGTTTGCTGAATATAGACTATCTGTACTTGTGTGTGAAAGAGTTAACTGTCGTCTTAAACCCGCTTGCGTGCCAGGGTCTGTCGCTTCTCCTCTGTCATGCTCACTTGAGCTTCACAAATGATTAGAGACCGAAAGAAAAACTGATAAAATAAATCCCCAGTCGGTAACAGTCCAGCTCGAGGAGTCCTGTGACCAGCACTCAGTCACATGGGCCATCAAAGGTTTGCCTGCCGGTGAGGTCTAGACACGCGAGGCCCAGGGGACGGTCACTGCACAGCCCCCACGGCGCACACCTCTCAAACCATCAGCACCTCACCTCACTATATGCTCCGGGCAAGCTTCCTGGTTCCGGTGATTTGTGTGAAAAGCGAAACTTTAGATTGGCCATGGCCAGTGGTCGTAGAAAGTCTCAATTGTTCAATTGCTCAATTGCTTGTCGACGTTTTTCGCCAAAGAAACAGTATGCTAAATTGTGATTGATTGTGTTGATTGAAGTAGGTAATGGCTAGTGTAAGGGGGCTGTATATTCCTATTGCATTTACTTTAGTGGGCGTGCTGCTGATTGTTGTGTTCATTGGTTTGGTCTTTCAAGAACATTGCGTGACTAAAAGCTGTTGTGCATGAAGTGCCTCATACATTTACAGTATGTGAAAAGTAGAACATGGAACTGAGGGATTGGTAGGAGGAGTCTGAAGGGGTGGGCCAATGAGAACTCAGCAGGAGGTCACGAAGACCAATAGTGCGCAACTCCGTGAAACGTCTAGCAGGGTTGGTGTGCAATGTGGACAGGGATTGGATAGAGTGTTGCGCTGGAGCTTTTAGATCAAGGTCAGGGTCACCATTTTCTTTAGCATGTGCCATTTGCTAGACATTCCACCATCATCGTGGAGACATTTAACTTGGTGAGGTGATTAATATTTTGTGGTGTACTCGGCAGTGACAGCGGAGTTGTGTTTTAAACTGATGGCGAATCCAGATGGCTCCATTCTCGCAATCTTAATCAGAATCTTCAAACTGGGCTGGCGCTCAGTACTAACCACAGCAGTGTAATGTTGAAGTAATACGAAATTACAAAATTCTTTCCCCCCTTGCGAGCAGTTGTGGCAGTAATTTTATACAGGTCTGGAACACTATGCTTTGCACAAAGGCACAGGACACAGTAGCATTTGATGGTGGCCTCGAAGATATCACAGCTCGGAAACAAATAAACCAGACACCACTACAGGGAGAATGGCTTGATTCGTAATGGGGCTTGTGTCTTGGCTTGCTTGTGTTTCTGTGCTCCATGATATGTAGTGCATGTATTTATGTGTGGTAGGGTGTTGCTTTTGCTAGTTTGGCAGCAAGCACAAGGGAGTGCTCCACTCTGTGTGTTTTCCTATTAGCATCGCTATTAGTCAAACACAGCCCAAGACCTACACACTCTCTCTTAGACAGGTCTCTCAGATCCAGAATGCAAGCGGATACAGCACCTCTCCCTGCCAAAGAAGCCCATTTTTGTCATCTCTCACCCTCACACACACTCTCTCTCTCTCTCTCTCTCTCTCTCTCTCTCTCTCTCTCTCTCTCTCTCTCTTTTTCTTTCTTTCTCTCTCTCTCTTTCTTTCTACTCTCACACGGTCCATTTCACTATTTGCCACTTGCCTCCCCTCACATTCTAACACGCTCCTTTCCCCTTTCTGTCTCTGTCACTCTCTCCATTACAGCTCCCCCCCTCTCCGCCCTCCACTCTTTCCTTGAATGTCTCGTCTCTCTATTTCACCCCCCCCCCCCTCCTCTCCTCCACCTCCTCCACCTCCTCCCTTCCCCTCCCTCTGTTCCGTCGCCAGTAGTCTGCCACGTCCGCTGGCTCCCGTCTTCGGGGCCTGATATCAGATTTGCGAGGGCTGAGATGACGGGGGTCGGCTAGCCCATCCCAGCGCAGCGCCCTGAGCTCCGCTCCCCGATCATCCAGCTTCCATTGTCAGGCTCGAGCTCTCTGATGTCATCTCCCCGTCTCACCCCACCCAACCCATCCCCCCCCCCACCCCCCACCCCCGACGGCCACTTCCACCGATAATATCCTACATGGCCGGCGGGTCCCTTTAGAGGACTCGTCCCTCCATGTGATGTATAGGTTCTGCTGGCTGGTTCAGTAATTTTCCCTGCTTTTTTCCCACTTTATTTCCTGCGGTGCTTGTGAAATCAGATGAGATCGGGATCAGCCCAGGAGATCACGGGGAGTGCATGAGCACGAGCTGCACTATTTCTTGAAAGCTCCATTCGCTGCAACAACATTTTGCCCCTTGCACCACAATACCTTCTCACATAATTCCATCCTCTGTATACTGGTGTATATGTGTGGTTGTTTCTGCAATCAGAGTGTTGTGTTGTCTCTCTCTCTCTCTCTCTCTCTCTCTCTCTCTCTCTCTCTCTCTCTCTCTCTCTCTCGCCATGGTTGTGATATCCAGGGCCTAGTGGCCCGCTACCTGCATGGGTGTGATATGGCGCTGTGGTGGTTCTGTCCTCCATATGGAGGAGTGCTGGGCCAGATGCTTCTCAGATGATTGCGACGCGCGGCATGATTTTAATTTGCGTCGCCGCTCCTTGCCCAGACGGACGTGCTAATTTCATTTGGTGTGAAAATGAGTCGGCAGACAGGGCGGAGGAGCCGCTTGCAAAAGCACGGCGCTCACGTGTTTTTCCACTCCACCGCAATATAAAAAAATAGGAAAGGGCCTGGCTTGTTTTTTCGAGTGAAGTTTTTGGGGAGAGGTTTTCGTTGGCTTCGCGTGCTGTCATTTTTGGACCAATTCAAGAGAGATTCTTTAAGAAGTGCAATCCAGAACGCCTTTTAGCCCGGCTTGGACGTGTGAACTGTTTGAATCCAACTCCCTCATTACCACTAAATCTTATCACTACACCTAAGGAAAAGGCACCGAAGGAGGAAGAATAACAAAGAATCAAACAGATTTCACAATGAATGCTTACGCTGTAGCGCCGACCCTCCCAATGTGGGTTTTTTTTCCTTTTGGCCCTTTGTTCCGCTCCAGACTGCAGATGACGCGTGTGAAACGCGACGTGATATCTGCGCTCTAACGGTTCATTATTCCTGGCTTTTCTTGCCACCGAGAGAATGAAAGATCACTCCGCTTGTGGAGAAGAGAAAAAAAAAAAGAAGAAAGAGTGCGACACTGACCTTGTGGCAGTTCGAGCCGTGTTAAAGCCCGAGGTTTTACACGGCCGCGTCGGAGCCCCCCCCCACTTCCCCTCCTTCTCCTCCCCCTACCCTCTCTCACGCTGGGGCAGTAGCAGTATCACCCATGAAGGATTGGGTTCCGGCCCGATGCTAATCGCTGCTCTCCACGCTCCGCCATGTTTATGATGCCTTGAAAACGCTTATCTGCCCCAGACATCGGCTCCAAAAGTCAGCTGTGTCTTGCTAAAGGTAAACACATGTGGGGGCTCGGTGGTGCCTTTCACACGATAGAGCTTGGGGAACCACTGTGAAGACCTTGTCACCTCGTACTGTCATCGTAGCGCTGGGGTGTTGCCATCTACGTGTGAGTGATAAAGCTCTTCGAAAACAACTGAGGGAAAGACGTGCTCTCACAAAGGCTGTTTACACTGTTACATTCAGCCAGCCACAAAGTGCGTCAGTCACGTCTGTAGAATTGTTAGCGGATGAATATGTATTTTGGAGTTTTTACGTTTGTTTTGTCTTACTCAGGGTCTTTCATTTTCTCATTCTTTATGTTTTCAATGAATGGGGAGGGAGAGAGCCAAGTCTAGCAATGGAAAGTGGATTTAGACCATTAGTGGACAGTTAAGCCTTGAAGAGTTGGCCAGTGAAAGCGGAGCCTCAATTTGATAGTCTGTAGCACCTGGTTAACTTCACTGACAATAACGGTCGCAGCCCTGGGACTGCTGCCTAGTTCTTCCTTCTCCCAAATGAAATTGCTCCCCATAAAACTATTGATTGGCTTCTTTTGCTTTTATTTTGTCCACTCTCTTCTCTCACCCTAATGTCTTTCCACCACATCCCCTCGCTACCTTTAAAAAGCCTGACAAAGGCAATGATGAAAACACGCTGAATGGTGGCGCCTTTTGTTAAATGAACGACAAGGGACTTGAGGGTAACCCGTTAAGGGTTTCACAGCGAGCCTTTCCACAAGACTCGAAGCTGGCTAATATAATCACAGTGAAAGAGCTGCCGAGGCTATTGTTTTAACAAATGAGTAGCGCTGGAAAATTTGGATGGCGGTCAGGAGTGGCCGACGACGGATACGTTCAGCAGATGGACACCCTGAACACTCCAATTAGAGAGCGGGCTAACAGATGACATAATTACCCAGAGGAGACCACTGTCTTTCAGGTGCTAATTGAATCGGTCCGTTTGCCAAAGAACTGCTCCCATCTAGTGCACAGTGCTTGGCCGCATTCCTGCTGCAAAAGCCTGTGGCGTATATCGGCCGGGACGATGATAGCGTTTTTAGCGCAAATATTTTAAGCTTGTGAGAGTTGATCCGGGGTGGGTGTGAATCATGGTTCATTTGCTTTTTTTCATTTTTTTGTGACACAGTTTTTAGTTTTCTCCCGAGGCCTATCAAATTACTGGCCTGTGATAGACCGGACTCATTAGTGAAATGGTGTAGAAAGACCACTTAACATAAGCAGCCGTAATGCAGACGAGATTTGCTATTGTGATCCTCGCTGATGAATAACAGCTTGTCCGCTTTTGTTCTCGCATTAGGGCCTTTAGGAATAATGGACAAATATGTTTGGCTGTCAGTTACTTAGCGCCTGTAGATGTTAATAGGAATTTCATTCACTGGCTTTACAGCCAAGGTTTGTTGGTCAGGCCGATGTCTCGTTTGAAGTTTGTGTGTGTGTGTGTGTATGTGTTTGTGTGTGTGACTTTTGTTCACACACACATTCACTTGTTTGATTCTTTGCTCTATTTTTTGGTCTTTGAAATGGATGGCTTTTGAGAGCAGATGAAAAAAATCCTGCACAGAGGAATCAGAGCAAACGAGGGAAGACAAGTTGTACTTTTGTCCATGCGGTGCCGAACTGCAGGCATCTAATTGTGTCTGACACGTCCCTCCCCTGGCAAAGAAAAGCTTTTTCAGCACGTCAGCAAGATTTCAGCGGGCACAGAATCTCTCTGAAGCATCTCAAGATTCCCCCCCCCCCCTTCTATTTCAAGTTCTTCTTCTCTTCCGACGCTATGTCTCAGAATTTTTGTATCTTTTCTTCAGCTTTTTGCATATGTGTAGTAAGACTAAGAGAGAAAGAAAGGAGGGGAAAATGTGTTGTAGTTCGCTCACGGCCATTGTGACTGAAGTGTCGCTTTCATGCCAGTTGAGTTGGACCAGACTGCTTCTTGGCCTGTGCCAGTTGTAAATAAACTTCACGCCATCACATTTGCATTGTGAGTGAGAGTAAGTAAACACCAACACGCTGGGCAATTGGGATCTCTCGCCAGAGTGACCACTCCACCCATGTGTGTGCGGGGTCTCCTAGTCGAGTGAGCGAGAGAGAAAGAGAGAGAGAGAGAGTGGCTGTTTTACACAAATTGAGGAAACACACACACACACACACACACACACACACACACACCCAAGTGTGACTCCCTGCCTCAGCGGGGCCTTTTCCTCACATTCTCACGCTGGCTCGTCCCTTCTTCTCACTTCCACCTCCCAAGGAAGCGGGCTTTCTGAGGCTGAACCGGGGCCAGGTCAGAGGTCGTCTTGCTCCGTGGTCACGCCAGAGCCTCCCAGCTGTCACTCATCCATCGCCCCCT
>NC_055969.1:11271872-11281872 GCF_018492685.1 Alosa sapidissima
CAGACGTTATCAGCGTCCCTGTCTGTTTGTGCGTCGTCTTGATCTTATTTACGTTGGGGCACGGTATCAGCGCTTCAAGAGCCCTCCGCCTGCTCTAATTTACAGCTCCGTGGCACCAGTATCAAATGGCCTGCCACTGTGCCAACAGCCCTGAGGCAGCGTGCGAGGTGATGGAGCGTTCCGTTGGTTTCGCCCTGCCCAGCACCGATGTCGTTGTGCCTGCGAGGGGGGGGGGGGGTTTCTGCGGGTTGTAACCGGATCGTGCGGGATTCAGGTCCAGGGAGTAGGGTGACGGCGCTGCACGCAGGTATGCAAGTCGACAGATATGAACATAAAAGTTCAAAAGCGAGATTGCGCGGCGAACTCAGACAGTAGGTCAGCCCTCAAGGCAAGTGGAGGTGAAATGTCTCAGCGTACTGCTGTGTCATCAGGCAGTGTGTGTGTGTGTGTGTCAGTGTGAGTGTGTGTGTATTTGTGTGTCTGTGTGTGTGTGACTGCGATCTATTGAGTGAGTGTGTGTGTGTGTGTTGTGTTGTTGCGGGGTTGCAGAGGATGTAACTGGATCGACATGGATCCCCTGAGTTGAACCATATGCGGCTCTCAGCTCATGTTCAGTGGTGAAACGCTACGCCTTGGATCATATTAAGATTTCAACGAACAAATAAAAGAAATAAAAGCCCCCCCCCCCCCCGAATTAATATTACGAAGACAGACAGTGGCATCGAGCTGGAGGTGAAACATCTCATTATGCTCATGATGAGGGTGGTATGTGTGTGCGTGTGTGCGGGCGTGCGTGTGTGTGTGTGTCCTGACATCAGAGCGAGGGGATATCATCAGTGCCCCCCCCCCCCCCCCCCCCCCACCTGCTTGTTTTCTCTCTGTGATCTTGGGAACACAAGACGAGCTCGTATGGCTTGCTGTTACCCTAGATCTGTGGAATACTTGCAAATAGATCAATATATCACAGAGATGGGCCCTTAAATCAGTATTAGCCAGCAGTGGTCTGGCCGGCCGCCAGCTTACTCAGCCCTTTTCTCCCCCCTCAGCATGGATGCCTCTGCCAGAACATATGTGCCTGAATTACCTGCGATCACTGGGATTCTAGTGAGGCTATTCGCGTTCCCGGCCTCCATATTGAGGAAATTTTTCTAGGAGATCTGGTGAGGGGCCCCTGGTCCTTCAGATTGTTATTTCTTCTCGTTTTTTTTTTCTTTTCTTTTCAAAAAGCTGTTTCTTAGATTGAAGTTTGGATTTTATTATTTTATTATAAGATATAAATGCCAGCCACTGGAGCAGTGACGGAATGGATGATGATAGGTTTCATTAAAATGTGTCCAATCTCCCTCTCACTACATATCCTCTGAGACCCCCCCACCTCCACCACACACACACACACACACACACACACACACACACACACACACACACACACACACACACACACACAAATACACACATCGCTGGATCTCTGGAGCTGGACGACTGAAAGTGCTATAGTGCTGCCAAATGGAAACTGCGAGTAAACGGGGGAATGGGACAAATGAATCACTGACCGCTCTCTCTGACGAGCACATTTAGACACCATAAGGGGCCTGCTGCTATGGCCCGTGTGGTGAGACATCAAAGCTCGGGGCAAGCATTTAGTCTTTATAACCCCCGTCCCACCACATAAGCACACACACACATACTGTACACACACACTTTTAAATCGTAGCCAGAGGAGTGTTCGGTCCGGCGTGAGAGCCAGCATCTCTCTCAGTGGGGGCTGAGGGACGTCAGGGGTTCATTAGCCCTCCGACCCCCAAGAGGGTTATTAGGGAACCCGCCAATAGCAGATGAGTGATAGCCGTCTCTGATCAATACGGCAGAGTGCTCTCCATTTAGATAATGGACACAGTGTCATAACTGGCCTCTCAGGATGAAGTGACAGAAGGTCAGAAGGGGTCAAGGGCCTCCTTTTGATCCCATGTGATGAGGTAAACCTCCAGCATTTTCTTTTTTTTAGTTTAATTCTCTATGGTGCAATTCTGCTACGTCTAATGGTCCTCCGCAATTTACTGCCATTACCAACTGTGCCCATCCAGACTTGAGGCTTGGAGCATTAGGCTTTAATCAGCCATTTAATTAATGAGAGGATGGACGCCGATGTCTTTAATTTACAAGTCAGTCGATTCTGTGCCATGTGACGTAAGGCTATTGGCTTAAACGAGAGAAACCCAGACCTTCAGGATTTCAAAAAATATTTTCCAGCCTTATTTCTCTCTCTTTGTCTCTCTCGGTGGCTTTGTCTTTCGCTCTCTCTCTCTTTCCCCTCCCTGCCTCTCTCTCTGTTTGTATGTTGACTGTGGTTTGTTTGCCAAGTCGGGGGTTATCCGGAAGGCCACCCAGGCCTTCCTCCATTCAGTGCGTGTTAGCCTGTGTAATTGAATTGCAGAACAAAGCGCTTACTGTAAAAAGCTAACCAATGTTTGTGTTTTTTCTCTCTTGTCTCTTTTTCGCCTGTTAATCTCCGCTCCATCCCTGCTGTGCTGTGCTGCTGCTGCTGCTGCCCCTGATGCTGTTTGACATTCGGACTCGACTGGCCTTTGGCTCAGGTAAGAGAATGTTGTTGTCATCAGTAGTGATTAGTCAACACTCTACACTGTGCATCAATACTACCCGCTGTCCCTTCGCTGTCTTCCTTTTGCTATCACAATATCTCCCCTTCTCTGTGTATGCGGGTGTGTGTGTGTGTGTGCGTGCGTGCGAGTGTGTTTGTGTGTGTGTAAGCGTCGTCTCGGATGTGTTTGTGTCTGGAGCCCTGCTCGGTCTGTCTGTCTGTCAGTCTGTCTCGGTATGCATGTGTCTGTGTGTGTGTGTGTGTGTGTGTGTGGTGTTGTGCTGATCCCCGTTGTTCTACCGTGCTGGCAGTTATCAGGCACTGAAACCCAATCCGTGCTGGAGCGACTCGTCCTTGCCTCCCCGCGGGTCACGGGCTCAGAAGCCGGCCTGGAAGGGTGTGTGAGTGTGAGTGTGTGTGTATGTGTGTGTGTGTGTGTGTGTGTGTGTGTGTGTGTGTGTGTGGGAGGGTGAGATGCGGAACCCAAGCCGCACGTCAGCCAGCATCTGCGTCGCATTAAGCTCACTGGAAACACATGCAGGCCCGGCAATAAATAAAGCCGGCCGGCACAGCAGCGGCACGCTAACGAGGCAGGGCCTAACAATGTGAATTAGCAATGCCCTCTGTTCAGTGCAGAGGAATGCAGAGATGGAGAGAGAGAGACGGAAAGAGAGAGAGAGAGAGAGAGAGAGAGAGAGAGAGAGAGAGAGATGGAGGAGGAGATAAGGAGACAAGGAGAGAGAAAGGGGAGATTTATAGGGAGACGAGAGGAACAAAGGAAAGAGGAAAATGAAAATGAAGAAGCGGGTGATGGACAGAAGGGGGTGCGAAAGACAGAGCGCTGGTGAAAAGACTGAAATAAGAAGACTTATGGAGAGAGAGAAAGAGAATGGAGGAAAGAGAGAGAGAGAGAGAGAGAGAGAGAGAGAGAGAGAGAGGGTGCCAGTAAAGCAGCGGTGCTTCAGCAGATGTGCGTTGGAGTCTCATCCGCGCTCTCCTCTGGATCTGCCAGATGGGCGGTTATTGATGGGCAGACACCGTGCGCCGGCAAACGCCACGGCCATTAGGAGAGAGAGCGCCGACCGGCAGGGGAAGGGAAGGGAAGAGCGAGGGAAAGAGAGAGACACAGAGAGAGAGAGAGAGAGAGAGAGAGAGAGAGAGAGAGAGCAAACCACAGGGGAGCCATTCGTCAAACAGGTTCGGCTGGACCCCCCTCCCACCCCTTCCATTCCTCCTCTCCTCTCGTCCTCTCTCTGCCTCCTCTTCCTCCTCTCCTCTGCTCCGACAGCAAATGGGGAGGCACTGCACGCTGCTGGATGTGTGTGGAGCGAGTGATGGAGTGCATGTGTGCTGTGCTCTCTCTTTCTCTCTCTCTCTCTCTCTCTCTCGCTTTTACTTCCTTCACTTTCTTTTTTCTGTCTCTTACCTCTCTATCTCACAGTTTTGCTTTTCCTTCTCACTGTTACTTGGTTTCTGCTCTATTTTCTGCCCCCCCCCCCCACCCCCCATCACCTTTCTCTCCCTCTCTCTCCTTCTGTCTTTCTCTCCCTCTTTCTTCTTCTGTCTCTCTCCCTCTCTCCGTCTGTCCTCTCCTTCTTTCTCTCACTGGACGTTTGTTTTTTGAAGATAAATCCGCTGCCGACAGGGTGTGCGGCGGCCTGTCAATAGTTACTGATCTGTGTTTTGTTAGTGGCTTACAGAGGTTTGAGAGACAGGGTGTGTGTGAGAGACGAAGTGTGTGTGTGTGTGTGTGTGTGTGTGTGTGTGTGTGTGTGTGTGTGTGTGTGTGTGTGTGTGTGTGTGTGTGTGTGTGAGAGAGAGAGAGAGAAAATGACTGAAGAAAGAGAGAGAAAAAGTGTGTGTGTGTGTGTGTGTGTGTGTGTGTGTGTGTGTGTGTGTGTGTGAGAGAGAGAGAGAGAGAGAGAGAGAGAGAGAGAGGGAGAATGGGTGAGGAGCGATAGGGAGAGAGAGTGAGGTGGGGGGGAATCAGGAGAGAGAGAGAAGGGAGGGAATGCGAATGTGAGAGAAAGCTGGCTGCTGGAGATAGCGTAGTGGGGCCTGTCCCTGCAGACCCCTCTCTCAGTCTCTGCTGGAGCAGAGAGATAGAGAGGGAAAGAGAGAGAGAGAGGGAGGGAGGGAGAGGGAGAGAGAGGGAGAGGGAGAGTGGCCCCTTGCCTGCTCGCACACCAGTCTTATGAGCAGCCCCTCTCCCCATCTCCTACGAGGAGCAGGCCCCTCCTGGACGACGAAGGCAGGATCTGCTCCGCTGGGTGACCTCCCCCGTCCCCTCCCCATTGATTACGTTTAATTCGAGTGATTATTTTTTCAGACAGTTTTTGCCTTTCAATTATTGACATTTCAAGCGGGTAATTTAATTCAGCCGAGCGTCGTCCTGACCTCCCGTGACACGCCGCGTTCACTCCCCCGCTGACTTCTGCCATTAGCGCAGCTATCTGGCCTCCAACCTTCAGACTAACCCCTGTTATTACTCCCGTCAAACCGCGATAGGCGCTCTTTACGTTTTGATAAATCCTTTGTGTGTGACTGTGAGAGTGAGTGTTTTAAAGTGTCCAGTGATTCTCATTCTTTAACCACACTTGTGAAGAAGTGTGTGAAGGTTTGTGTGTGTGTGTGTGTGTGTGTGTGTGTGTGTGTGTGTGTGTGTGTGTGTGTGTGTGTGTGTGTGTGTGTGTGTGTGAGTGTTTGTGTGTGGTAAGCACATGCCATTGTGCATAAGTGGCCTTCTGGGGCTGGGTGTGTTTGTGGTGTTTAGTCAACTGTTTGGTCAGCAACATGGGCCTAATCGGGGTTTGGGGTGAGGGGAGAGGGCTGTGTGTGTGTGTGTGTGTGTGTGTGTGTGTGTGTGTGCGAGACTCTGTGGAGTGCGTGGTATGTGTGGAAAGGCGACGCTTTGAGCTCAGCCCCTAATCGGAGCTTCCAGCCGCAGCCCCAGCATTCCGATCTGCCCCAAGGTGTCCGCCTGAAGAGTCCCACTGTCAACGCAGAGGGTCCTCTCCACCAGCCCCCGAGTGTTCCACAGATTAAATTCCCACATTCCCGAGATAAACCGGGGGGTGGGGGGGGGGAGGGGGAGTACAGGTCCTCATGTGGGACACAGGGGTAGGGGCACATGGGAGGGCTATTTAGCGAGGGACTGTCGCTAGCTCAGCTAAAGCTAGCTCTGCAGCAGAGATAAGGGGCAGATGGGAGGCTATCTTCCCTCATGTGTTGCAGACAAAGTCCATTTTGGTCGCAGATCTGGGTTTTCTGATCAGCAGTGACAGCCTGAGGCCTCTGGCACCTTGTGAAGTGTGTGTGTGTGTGTGTGTGTGTGTGTGTGTGTGTGTGTGTGTGTGTGTGTGTGTGTGTGTGTGTGTTTGTGTGTGTGTGTGTTTTCGTGCGTTTGCGTGTGCATGTGTGTGCTTCTGTGCCTGTGTGTTTTTGAGTCAGTGTAACAACATGGACATGTGTGAGTGCATGAAAGGGTGCAGCAAGCTATCACTTGTGTAAACTAGCTCAATAGAATGTGTGTGTGTGTGCGTGTAAAATGTATACGCTCAAGCGCCAAATAATCCTGCATGACTTGAGTTCACGGGAAAGCCTTGTGCAACACCTGACAGAGATGATGTGTCACAGCAGAATGGAGGCCAGGTGCTGATTCACACAGATAATGGATGCGTGGATGCGCATGAATATCCCCACACACACACACACACACACACACACACACACATCCTCTCACCGCACTCCTCATTTCTAAAAACTGACTCAGAGCGAGCGAGGAGCCCAGATTGCCAGCTCGCTCTCTCGCTCGCTTCCCCCGAGAGTGGCCCCTGTTCAGCGTGAGAGTGTGTGAGTGTGTGAGTGTGTGACACTCCGGCCCAGATACACTAAATGACAAGCTGGAGTGCTTTTTTTATTGAAGGATGGGGTGGAAGATAACAAAAAACACTCCAAACACAAAAGCACAGAAGCGTTCTGAAGTATCGGTCCGGGGGGAAAGACTTTGTGTAAACTTTCCGGCACTCTCCGCCGGCACTAACGGCGGTCTCCGTGTGCGGCTGGGTCGCCCGCAATCTGGGGCCTGGAGGAAACCGGCGTGCGAGCAGAAGCTTGTCAGCGGCGTGTTCACACCTGGATCGCTTACACTGGACCATTGTTCTCCCCCTGCTCTTTCACCCTGTGGAGGCCCGGGCGAGTGGGGGGAGGGGTGGGTGGTGTAGGGGGGACATGGCGTTGGTGTAATGGAGCCTCATCCTTGTTTCCATGTCCGCGAGGTAGTTGCTTGGGTCTATTATTCGCCACTGTGGTGGAAAGGACGATGTGTGTGTTTGTGTGTGTGTGTGTATGTGTGTGTATGTGTGTGTGTGTGTGTGTGTGTTTTTGTATGCAGAGAGGGACTCCATATTCTTAGGGTCTGATTTGTGTGTTCATGTCATGCAATTGGAATGAGTGTTACTGTGTGTGTGTGTGTGTGTGTGTGTGTGTGTGTGTGTGTGTGTGTGTGTATGTGTGTGTATGACTGTGCATCAGTTTGTGTTTCTGCTCACTGTATCCTGGAGGCTTCCCATCCCTGTCAACAGTAAGTTAGCAGAGAATGTTTGTGTGTGTGTGTGTGTGTGTGTGTGTGTGTGTGTGTGTGTGCGTGCGTGTGTGTGTGTGTATAAGAGAGTGTGTGTTCCCCTCGGGAGGAGTGTGCTAAATGTGTGAATGGCAGGAATGGAATGTATCCTGTCTGTGAAGAGAGGCTTTAGCCTCATTAAAGGGGATAAACAGAGTGAATCTTATCTGCTGGATAAGGATTGTTTTTGTGTTTGTGTTTGTGTGCGCGTGTGTGTGTGTGTCTTTGTGGTGTGTGTGTGTGTGTATGATAGTCATTAAGAATTCAGTGAGATATTTGGGAACATGTAGGAGGTGTTTCTTCTCTCCCCCTCTCTCTCTCTATCTCTCTCTTTCTCTCCCTCTCTCTCTCTCCTTGTCTCTTTCTTTATCTCTCTCATTTTTCAAATTCTCCCCTGTGACGGGCTTGATAGTACAGAGAAGTGGAAATGATGATGTTTACTTCAAACGGCAGCTCATTCTCACAGGAATAGGGAACGGATCACTGAGGCTCAATCACAATACCTATGAGGGCCTGAGTCTGATGCACTCTCCACCTGTTTTACACACCGTATCACACCCCCTTCATCCTCCCCTCCTGAGTGGAGAAACAAAAGAGTCGAAGTGACTGGAGGAGAGGTGAGTGGGAATGGCTCTAGCAGGCCTGCAGTCTGGTGTCTTCCAAAGATCTGTCCCATCGAGATGGATGGTGCTGATGGCACTGATGGCGGCGATTCTGTTTTTCCTCAGTGGAAAAGTGTGCTCAGGGGTTATCAGAGGGAAATGACGGCCTAATCACAGCGAGTGTGAGCAAGGGTGAGCCCCCTTCCCGAGAAATGTGAACTCTGTGGCAGTGGAACAGTATTTTTAGAGAAAGAGGATGAGGCAGGCCGACTTTTTTTTTTTCAAGCCAATTCCTGTTTTTCTCTGTTTGTTCTTTTTCTTCCTCCTTCAAAGAAGTTGGCATGACCGTGAAAGGATACAATTTTGTCAAAGTACACAAGAGTGTGTTGTTAGCAAACAGACGAACATATGTCTTTCTTTTCTCCCCTCTCTCTCTCTCTCTTCTCTCCCTCTCTCTTTCTCTCTCTCTTCTCTCTGTCTCTATCCTCCCCCTCATCTCTTTTTATGTATCACTCGTTTACTTTGTTCCAGTCGTATATCCTGAGTTTGGGGGCTGTGTGCCGGAGACGGGTCCGCAGTCGCTCCACAGCTGTTTTTAACCCTTCATAATGGCTCGCTTTACAGCGGGAATCCTCTAAGCCCCTCTCCCGTCCTGCCTCTGTTTATCCTGGGCTTTGGAAGGGAAAACAGAGAATGGGGCTGGCTGGACTCGGAGGCTTTCTCTCTCTCTCTCTCTCTCTCTCTCTCTCTCTCTCTCTCTCTCTCTCTCTCTCTCTCTCTCTCTCTCTCTTTCTCTTTCTCTCCCCCCTCCTTAGCGTGTTATGTTAGTCTTTAGCTCGGGGCTCAGCATCCATCAGCCATGTGAGTCTGCGCTTAATGGATCACACTGAGCCCCCAGCAGACCAAAGGGCTGGCTGCTCTCTGATCCACCAGCACGGTAGAAAGAGAGGTGACCATCTCCTTCAATGACTGACTGGGATGACAGGGAGAGAGAGAGAGATAGGGGGAGGGAAGGAGAGACGGAGAGAGAGAGAAGGGGGGAGGCTGGGAAGAAGAGGGACAGAGAGATGTAGATAAAAAAGTGTGATAGAGTGATAGAGGGAGTTAAGAAAGAGCTGCTAATCCGTCAGTGGAGAGATAGCCAAGCTCAGTTCTGCTCCGCCAAAAACTGTGTGTGTGTGTGTGTGTGTGTGTGTGTGTGTGTGTGTGTGTGTGTGTGTGTGTGTGTGTGTGGGTCTGTGTGTTTGTGCCCGCTCAGGATGTACGTCTCTGGCCTTGTGTTTTTATACTGTACCATAAACCTCCTGTTTCACCCTGGCCAGCGCTAATAGAAACCTGCTCCACATCTGGTCTGTGTTTCTGGAAGGGCACTGCCGTTCCTCCGCTTGTGCCCCCTCCAAACAACCCCAAAATAAAACATCTCACTTTTATGGGCCCGGCGGGCTGGCCCACGCATCAGCACTGGCCACAGTGACCCGCCCCCTCCGCCTCTCCGCTCGGCCGCCTTCTGGACCCTTCCGCCCCGGGGGGTCTGGACCGACCGAGGACCATACCTCTCAGCGGCGTCGGCCCCCTTTCTGCCTGAACGCGCGGGCAAGAGAGGCGGGCCAAAGAACAGGGGGGCCAGATGGTGCTAAAGACTGATTAAGCCCCGCTTCCTTTAACCCCAATACATCTCTCCAATTAGCCATTGTGCCAACACCGGGGCTGGAGTGGAGGTGGTGGAGGTGGTGCGGTGGGGGTGGGGGTGGGGGTGGGGGATGGGGTCGGAGGGGGCCCCCTGTGAGTCTTTAGGCAGGGATTTGTCACCTGACACTAACCCCCCCCCCAACCCCCCGCGCTAACAGGGCCCGTAAGAGACTCTTCAGATGACTCTGAAACCTTGGAGTGGCCGAGTTTTCAGCGTGACAAGTGCAGAGGGACAGGAGCCAGCAGGCACTCCGGAATGTGGCACACACACACACACACACACACACACACACATACAGAAACACATACACACACACACACACAGCCCCCTGGTGGATGGGTGCCCCTGGCCCATGCTAAAAGAGATCGAGTGTGTCAGTGATAGAAAGAGAAATAGAAAGAGAGAGAGAGAGGTGTGTGTGTGTGTGTGTGTGAGAGAGAGAAAGGGTAAAGGAAAGGTAGTTTGTGTGAATGTGTGTGTGCATGTTT
>NC_055969.1:11289372-11294372 GCF_018492685.1 Alosa sapidissima
GGAGCTCAGACAATGGGGTCTAATCCATGGGAAGTCCAGGAAGAGAAATGGGCCCAAGTCGAGTTTTGTCTCCTAATGTATTCTCTCCCTCCCCCCCTGCTGTCGGAGGCTCCCGCCAGGGCGTCCGGCTCTTGGCAGCGCCCCTCCACCACCCTGTCCACCTCCACCTCCGTGGGCTGCCACTTCTGCGAGAGGGTAATGCTTCTGGGCAAGCGTCCGGGTGGACAGTCGAATTAATGATACCTGCAGCCGGGGCAGGATGTTCCGCTCATTTCCGCCGTGAGTGATGGGCTGGTCGTGTCGTGGTCTGGTCCCGGGGCGCTGAAACAAGAGCGGGGAGCTCGTCCATCTGTGCTAGGTGCTAACAGGCCAGGCAGGAAGCTAGCAGGGGCCAGCGGGCTAACACCTGACCCAGGGGGAGATGGGGCTAGTGATTATCCAAAGAGCTCCCCCTAGAGGAGAGGGGAGCATGAGGAGGGGTAATTGTAGGCCTGTGTGTGTGAACATGAACATGTGTGTGTGTTTGTGACTTCTTGTGTGTGTTAACACAGGACGTAAAATGATTTCCTACATGGTTGCTACTGTAGGCAGTCCTTACAATATGCAACACGTCCTCATAAGGCACTGAGTGTGCATGCAACTAATGTCCCTCATAGATCAGTATATATGTATGTGTGCGTGTGTGAATGATGTCTCCATAGGGATGCCTGTGTGTGTTTAAATAATGTTCCCAGTAAGTGTGTGTGTGTGTGTGTGTGTGTGTGTGTGTGTGTGTGTGTGTGTGTGTGGATATATATGTGTGCGCTTCTGGGCAGATACACACACACAGAGAAAAGCAGGTGTGTGACCAGTTTTGCCAAGGTCCAGCGGCTACAATGGGCTACTTTCTCCTGGCCCTAATCATTCCACTGATTAGTGGAGATTAAAGAAGGCCTGTTTCTGACTCAGAGCTCCCTGATTCCTCTGTTCTCACAGAAAAGAGGCCACTTCTATTTGTTTGCGTTCACATCTGGTTTCTTTGTGTTGGCCTGATCCTATAGTCGTTTGTGTAACGTCGCCATATTTTAATCAAACAGTGGGTGGAGTGGTAGAAGAAAGGGAAAGAGTATAAAAGAGAGAGATACATTGTCATGCAGGTCAGTGCTTTCAACATAATTCGGGACTTAAGTGTCTTGTTCATTTTTCAAGCCATTGTTAAATCCCAGGAATCTGACCTTGTCATGACCCGGGGGAAAACAGAGGGCTGTAGCAAACACCAGGAGAGCATTCTCTACCTCCTCCCTCCCTCTCTCCCTCTCTCTCTCTCTCTCTCTCTGCTGGTGCCCCAGTCATCACCTTCACTCGCTCGGTGAGGGAGGTGAAAGGGTGAAAGAGGATTAACGTTATGTAGGAATGCTTTTGTTAAAAAAAAGGCTTGTCCTTGCTTCAGCCTTGCACTGTGTGTTTGTCTAAGTGGGTGTGATAAACGCACTCATTGAACCTTTATTTTCTTTTCCTCTCCCTCACTCTCTCACTCTCTCTCTCTCTTTCTCTTCATCCTTACCACCCGGCGATGATGGGATTGCGGCAGAGGGGATTATTGACCCAGGCCGGCTGGTTTTTTTTCTTCTTTTTTTTTCGGGCCAATTAATGAAAAGGCGCCAGCGAGTGGCCGAGCGAGCAAATGAAGTAGTTGGCGCAAACAGGCCCCTGAAGTGGACGATGACGACGCATTCAATATTCCCCCACCCCACCCCCCCACCCCCCCATTCGTCCTTTCTTCTTCTTCTTTGCCGATTCAGTCCTAGCAAGGACCTTTTGGGCAAATCTCCCACTTTTTCCCCCTCGTTAAGCTGTCTGGGCTTTTTCTAGAAAGTCATTAACGTGCCAACGGCTGAGTGGTCATCGTCCGGCATGCGGGGGCAGGTCCGTCGGGCCGGGCTGCGTAGAGCCCCAACAGGGGCCAAGGTGCCAGAACAGAAGCAGGGGATTAACGCTGGCAAGGCATTGATTGTGCCAGTGTCTCTCACCCACCGCGGCCCCACAGCAGTCTCTGGGGAGGGGGAGGAGGGGGGAGGAGGGGGGAGGAGGGGGGAGTGGACGCTGCTAATCCTCACACTTGTCCTTCTCTCTCTTTTTTGTCTTTTCTCTGGAGACATTTTGACACAAATCCTCCCTTTCCCCTTTCTGTGTCCTGCAGAAAGAAATGACCAGTCGATATCTCCCTGCACAGGGACATTAAACAGAAGAGGGGTTTTTGTGGGGTGGGGGATTGTCATAAGTCATAATCCTGGCTAACAGGTTTGACAGCCGACAGGTTGACTTTGAGTGGCAGGTGAATGGCGCTGTGCTGTGCGTTGGCCGTGTTGCTCCATGAAAAAGCCCTGTGTTGAGCTGGGAGAACAGGAGCAGCTGATCATGACTCATTGTAGGGCCAACACACTTAAATGAGCCCAGATATGCGGGAGACTTCGCAAGGCCAAGGCAATACCACTTATAGATACACATACAGTACACATGGTCACGCATATAAGCATCACTCGAATGCACATCTACACAAACCAGTGCTGATGATATTGCGTAACGTGCGTACACTGTATACAGTACAGTATGTGTGGGCTCCTTTGTGAGTTTTTGCGTTTGTCGTCATTCGCTCTGGGCAAAAGCACTCAACAAAGGCAGTGGGGGAAATGTAAAACTCTAATGTTGTCATTGAGGAAACCGCATTGACCCTCTCTGCACTAATGGCTTCTGAATGAATGACCTCCATCCTCTTGTTGCGATACAAGGTACTTGGAAACCGGAGTTAAGTGCCATCTTTTCGCCGTTCCTCACACAAACAGGCCCATACAGTGAACAGAGGGCCTGCGTGTTATCTTGTTTGCTGCCTTGTTTCTGATGTATGCATTTATGCTGTAACCCGTTCACAATCTGCATGATGATCCTTTGAGCAATCATATTGTGGAGAACTCATATGGTTTACCGCAATGAATATGCAGTTTTTGCATGTCGAGATGGTTGATTACGGTCGAGCTGTTTGCCAGCAGATGTATTCCGTCCATAACCCCAGCAGCACCTCAGCTATTTGTTTTTGCTGGGTCGAGTAACATTTCTGAGCATGTAGCATTACCTCTCTTGGAAGACATGTCTTCTCGCCATCTCATGTATATATGCATGGCCTGGAGCAGGATGTGAGGTAGTGGTTATTTCATCTGTCTTCGGCGCTCCGCTCTGCTGCAGACAACAATGGATGTTCCTCTGGGATTGGACTGCTCACAAGACACGCAAACTCTCTCTTGTCTGAGCTCACACTGACACACACATAAACACATACACATGTAAACACACACACACACACACACACACACACACACACTCATACTTATGGCCAGAGATGCTTCCAGAGGGGAGCACGACAGCGGTGCACCACTGTTGTCTGTCCAGAAGAAACCCCTGTGACACGACACAAACAATCAGCGCTGCGCGTTGGGAATCGACATAACGAGAATCCGATACTTCATGAACTCACCCCTTGCGCTGGGCTGGGCCCAGCCATTGTCCAGCCTGACTAGAGCGCTTTGTGTCAGCCGGAGCAGCTGTGCTCGGACCCCTCCAGGCCCGCAGAGGTCCACCAGAGCCAGCAGGGAGACCCCGAGGATGGGGAGTCCACTGGCAGAGCTCCACGGCTGGGGTCAGATAGTCAAGAGGCTCCCCTCGGACGCCCATAACACCACCGCTCACCTCCACGCAGGGCATATGTATGCAAAGGTGGTCACACGTGCAAAGGTGGTCACACGTGCAACATGTCCGAATGCTCAGGGAGGGAGAAAGGGTCAAATGGTGGCTGCGCTGCCCGCTTGAACACACACACACACACACACACACACACACACACTCACACTCACACACACACACACACACACACACACACACACACACGCACACACACACACTAACAGTAACATATATATCACACACGAGAAACAGATCATGGGGATAAAAACATATACAATACCCAGAGGGAGAAGGAAGGAAGGAAAGGATTGATATATGAGAGGAAAGAAATCATATTTACACACAGATGTACACGTTGCACACACACACATTCACACACACACACACACACACACACACACACACACACACACACACACACACACACACACACACACACAGCACATTTCTAACACCACACAGCCACATCTACACGAGGAGCAGGGTTTCATTCACACACACACACACACACACACACACACACATGTGCTCACAGACACACACTCTTAAACCAATATCCACACACATACATCACACCCTGCATCTGCACTGGGAACTTTCCACTGGGAGCACGATCTCATCTCTTACAGCGCTTTATGCACATATAGCCATATTTTCCCCCAGGGTCACAGTATGTGTGAGCACACAATGATACATGTTCTCGTGCAGGCACAGATCTCAGCCATAGGCCATCAATACACATGCCTCTCCCTCTCACACATACAGCACATTAACTTCATGCACATAAACTCAAACATAGACAGATGGGTATCTTACCATAAACGGACGCAAGCATAAATACACATCACCCAATTGCTTTTTTACGCCACACATTCCATATGAGGTAAAACTCACACACACACATACATATGCAGTGCTGTTGTCACGCCAAGGCTTTAAAAGACACATACACACCCACAAATACACACACACACACACACACACACACACACACACACACACACACACACACACACACACACAGACACACACAAGCACACATTCGCATATGCATACACACACACGCACACATACACACACACACACACACACACACACACACATAAATAACCCACCCACGCACCACAAAACACCCAGCCACACAACCCTGATCCCGACCCTCTCTGGTTGGACTCGTGCGTCAGCGCCTGTGATCTGAGAGAAAACCGCAGCCGCCTGTCAGAGGTCCTCCTGTCCGAGCTGCTCGCTGGCCTACAGGAGAGCGGTCAGCCCAGCGGTCCAACCTG